>NC_080671.1:227378822-227686322 GCF_030247195.1 Topomyia yanbarensis
CGCGTGTCGTAAGAGAACCGGTAATCAGCCCGACCAAGCAAACAGGCAACCCCTGCGTCATGTAAGACCAATCAGCCAATTCTCTAACGTGCCCTCGCTTCGCCTATCCGCACAACAGTGAGCCACGCACTGCAACAGTCACCCCCGATGTGACTAACCACAGCCGCCAACTCTCTTACACGCCCTCGCTTCGCTTATCCGCACAGAGAGCCACTGCTGGCTAAACAAAAATTTGTATCGCATTTTGCATATCTTCTCTATGTCCGGCCAGCCTTCCTCTCATCACCACAAGCCAACCCTCTTACACGCTTTCGCCTCTTGGCTGCCATACGGACCCATACACACAATGTGTATTTGCATTTTGCATAACTTCTCTATGTCCGGCCAGCCATCCTCTCATCACCACAAGCCAACTCTCTCACACGGTTTCGCCTCTTGGCTGCCATACGGACCCATACACACAATGTGTATTTGCATTTTGCATAACTTCTCTATGTCCGACCAGCCATCCTCTCATCACCACAAGCCAACTCTCTCACACGGTTTCGCCTCTTGGCTGCCATACGGACCCATACACACAATGTGTATTTGCATTTTGCATAACTTCTCTATGTCCGGCCAGCCTTCCTCTCATCACCACAAGCCAACCCTCTTACGCGCTTTCGCCTCTTGGCTGCCATACGGACCTATTCATACATTGCGTGTTTGCATTTTGCATAACTTCTCTATGTCCGGCCAGCCTTCCTCTCACCACCACAAGCCAACTCTCTCACACGGTTTCGCCTCTTGGCCGCCATACGGACCCATGCATACAATGCGTATTTACATTTTGCATACCTTCGATACAGTCCACCCGTGCACCGCCGGACAGACCGCCTGTATCGTAGTGGATTGTATGGCTAGGCTTGCCGCATACCCTCGCATTACGTTCGACTTTTTTCCTTTCCAAAACCTCTACCGCTCGCTCAATTCGAACCAGCCAGTGGGAGTAGTGTTTTCGGGTGGCCGTTACCAGTGCCTCGGACCTCTGGTATACCCTTATACACTGTGATAGTCGGAAATGCCTTTTTGCCATACATCTTCACGATTACCACACTCCCTATAGATAGATTTTCATCAATATGAGGATTAATTCACTACTGCCATTTACGCTGATAATAATCATCACCACCCATACGGCCGAGTCGATTGGCCAAGGTGTGGTGTATGTCACTGCGGGTACCCACTGCCTCCGACACGGTGAAATCATCTCAGCCGGCATTGATACTACGAGTACGGGGCTGATGTTTTGGTGGTAGGCAAAGCCTACTAGTGGTGTGTTTTGCATTTTGCCTAAGTCCCACTTATGCCTCATAAGTGTGCATGACCGGCATGTGTTGTACCGCCATACTGCCGGTGCCGGTCACACACCATGGCATGGACCTGTGTTTTGCATTTTGCCTAACTTCCACTTATGCCTCATAAGTGTGCATGATCGGCATGTGTTGTACCGCCATACTGCCGGTGCCGGTCACACACCATGGCATGGACCTGTGTTTTGCTTTTTGCCTAACTTCCACTTATGCCCTATAAGTGTGCATGGTCGGCATGTTGTAGTGAACATATCTCAGTCGGTATTGATAATACGAGTACGGGGCTGATATTTTGGTGGTAGGCAAAGCCTACTAGGGTCGTTCGAATGCCGAATAGTGACTTTTTTGCTATATCTGGTATCGCATATAACTTCTAAACGGGTCAACCAAGTGTCGTCTTACATGCAACGTATAAAAGACGCGCACTGTGTATTACCGCTACCACAGCAGCACATCAAGCATAGACGCATACGCTAGGTGCGCCACGCACCTTCCCGTTACCACAGGCGAAATTTTTTATCAAATTTTGCGTTAAACTGTTTGTTTTCCGTTCATATATAACCTCTAATATTAAAAAATATGAATGGTGGTCCCAGAAAAAAAATTTCATGTCTGTCATTTATAAACGTTTGTTAATGCTATACTTGCTTTTTTCCAAGGTAGTCTAATTTAAATTTGATGATATTTCTTGAAAAATTGAGATGAATATGGATTATTGCTTATTTTCAGTTGTGAAGTATTGGAAATCAAATAACTTGTAACGTGACATATCAAAAATTCGAAAAAGTTTTGTGGACCACACCAACAGCATGCATACAATGTCTAACCTGCATTTTTTCTTACTATTTTGAGTCTACTTTTTGAAACTGTATTATGAAAACCTTAAAGTTTTATTCATTTTTAAGAAAACACGGTTGATCTTTTGTAACGTGACAGATGTTTTCTGCTGTAAAGCAATTCCAATAATTTTGATTCAATTACGTCAAGAGTGATGACCATCTTTGATTCCGATGAAACCTTTTACGTTTCATCTATAAGACTAAGTATTTTGCAATATTAAACAAACAATTTTTTGTCCAAGAGTAGTATTTAAAAAGGGCGTATGAGATCTTGAATGCACTGCTCTCAAAATATATTGTTCGAAAATCGCCACTTATGCAGCAAACATATATGGAAGCGGGTTCTAGGGATTTAATTCTTCTTGTGTTAAGGCCCCCATCGGGCTTCTTTTTCTTCTTATCTGCAGAATTGAGGATATCAATATAATACGCATGTACGATACTTATATGAATATGCGTGCACGCGAATGAAATAAATGATTTCTTCAACCCGCGTTTTTCTCTCGCTTTTCCCATAAAACTACCCAAGTACAGTATACCAATGGATTCGTAAATCCGTGGAAACTAATGGTGGCAAGTAAAACTTGATTTGAAAAACATAACAGCGTATTTCAATTTTCCCGTCGTACGTATTATATCGTCGCTTGTTCTGCGCAGTAGGAAAGCACAGGGTTTGTGCTAAATTTGTACTACCCGAAAGCTTGGTGTAGGGGCTAATTATAAATCATGTCACACTTATATTGAGGGAGGGACAATGAAAAATTTCAACAATTTGTGAAATATGGTGTAAAAAAGTAACCTGAAACATACCAAATCTATTTCTACCAAAGAAAAAAATATTGGACATCTTATTCGTGACTTATTTACCAAGGAAATAACCAATAACCCTGAGAAGAGGGAGGGGGTAAATGAAATGTAAATTTTGCGATACATCATTGATAGTTGCCCTGTTTGTATTTTAGAACTCCCAGATGAAGCTTCGTTTATGGAGAAATCTACTAAAAAGCTTCGATTGCCGATTTCTTTCCAATTGATACTATAAATTTATAAAAAAATTGTTAAATTATTCATACTAGCTACAAGAAGCGCCAAAATATTGCACCCTTATAATAAATCATGATAAAAGAATGATTTCGTTTCGAAAACTACGTACTATATTTCTTTTGAGCTTTATGACTTTATGCTATGAATATATGCTAGCAGTTTGCTCAAATCAATCTAATGATTATTCACCACTGGCACATGGGCGGATTTTTCCTAAAATCCTATAGCGTGTTGCCTGTTTTTCATGGGTATTTTTTGCCCAAATTTTTGAACGGTTTTCAAAATACCACGTTTTTTAACATAACGATTCCTTTCAAGTAATAGTTGATAGACCAAAAAGTATTGAATCCAATATATATATATATATATATATATATATATATATATATATATATATATATATATATATATATATATATATATATATATATATATATATATATATATATATATATATATATATATATATATATATATATATATATATATATATATATATATATATATATATATATATATACACTTTCTGTTTCAGTCATGACCAATTTTGTTGAAATATTCATTTTTTATTCCAGTGCATGACATGATACGAACTGCTAGACTTATAGCGCAGGGTAGCAACAACTGTACTAAATATTCCAAACATAGCAGCGGATTAACGTTTGGAGAGTTCTCAGTATTGTTTGCTGATATACGTAAACTAGGGTACGTAATAATTTTATTAATGATTGTTATTTGGATTTAAAAAAAAGTCACGTTGCTTTTTGTTTACACTTTTATAGTTTAGACAATTGGGGTTACGCTTCAAGGAGATTTATCAAATTATCGTGTGTACTAAAGTGCAACATATACACTAGCTTGGGGCGCGATCTGTTAGAAATAAATCAAGATAGCCATATTAATGATCGCTGGGCTGAAAAAATTTCCTTCCAGGCTAACTAAAATACCTGTAAAACTTGAAACCGATTCAAGAAAAATTAATGGATCCGAAAATGAATTGAAGAGAACCAAATGCAATTTTATTGAAATTTTGCATTTTATGTGCTTTTTTCGTTATATAAATTACATTAAAATATTCAAAATTAATATGAAAATTCATTTATTGATGTGAGTAACAAATTATGGGCCCAGCCGCTTTTAGACCCATGCCTTCCATGTTTTTGCATTGGGTTGTTTTAATTTTAACAAAGGCGAAATTGGTTTGAAATAAAGGGGGCTGTTCCTAACCTAATTGTCTGAAGTTGGTTACAATGTTGTACGGAAATCGAAGTGTCACATTCGAAATGTAAATGTCATACAATGTTGTGCATACCTCTGTGTCATTTGAGTATCTCATCGAGTGTTTAAAAGAAGTTATGCGAAACTATTTGTTTATTTTAAAAATTGCGAAAGCAATGGATTCGACTGTTTTATCGGCGAAAACACGTAAACCCGATGAAAAACTAAGACAAATTAATTTGATTGGTTATGTATCAAATTACCATAAAACAGACAAGTTTTGGAAGTAGTTTTCTACAATATGTGTTTTGTGAAACTATCCGCAAAAGAAAATGCAGGACTAACGATTGATGCTGCTTCGAATTTTATAAATGTGCCGGTAAATTTCTCAAAATGTACAAATATTGGAAGTCCTTCAAAATCCTTCTCCTGTTCGTCCTGGAATTTTCGTCGATAATGCTGTTATTCTTGCAGCAAATTCCAAGCTGAAAGCATCTACTTTCCAGGGCCCTGATGGCATTCCCTCGATTTTTGTTAAAATGTGCATCAGAGGGCTTCTTGAACCACTTCGTCGAGTCTTCGTGCTATCACTCACTACTGGATCATTCCCTTCCTGCTGGAAAGCAGCACACATATTTTCAGTTCCCAAAAATGGACACAAATCGAACATTGATCGACAACGACCAACCTGCTCACGTTCTCAACATATATACTCGATGGATTCGCTGGCGGATTGCAAGCCGATGCTATTTACATGGGTCTATCTGCGGCCTTCGACAAAATCAACCATGATATCGCAATAGCGAAGTTGGATAAATTCAGTATTCAACTCCTGCGCTGATTTCGTTCCTACTTCGATGCAATGCAACTCCAACTCAGCGTTAAGGACTGTCTATCTACACCATTCTCCGCTACATCCGGCATTATACAAGGATCGCCAATCGGAGTGTTGTAAAATATCACCACAGGGAATTAATTCCGTTCAGGAAAAATTACGGTTTTATATAATTTAATCATAACATAAAATTGAAGAAACTTACAGTTCTGGCTAATTCTGTCAATGGTATTGAGCATGACGCTAACAATTTTTACACAATAATATTGAGACTTGACAATGTTAATAATATTTGATCAAGCGTTTTAGAAGCAAAATTTAGCAAGGCTTACATTTCAAACCTGCATGTTGCTAAACTGCTTAAGAGCCAGTTTTTAATAATATGGCACCACTTTGTTTGAGGGGTTGCATTGGTGTGCTCCGATTTTAACGTGTTTGTTTATGCATATTTGGGATAGATTTAGGTCAAATAATAAATTCTTACTTTGAGGAGAAGTTGGGTAAAACGGGAAAATCGGCCCGAAAAAATAGGTCGAATTTTAAAAATCTAATATTGGCTTAATTTGAGGAAATTTAGTTGAGTTTAGTTTTCTAAAAAGGGCTTTAGGAGGGGTTGAAAATAGGTAATACCTATTCGATTTGTAATCGATACATAGAACACGGAATTAATCCAGCTAGCCGTGAGATGAGACATTTCTTACACATATCACTGTAGGATAGTTAATTAGTTTTTAGAACTCATGCGAACTAGGCTCTCAACTAGAGGTGGAATGAAAGCAGTTTCGAGTCCTGCGCAAATAAAACCTTGAATAAACCGAATAAACTATAGAACATCAATAAAGCAAACAAAATTTAAAAGAATGAAAAAAGGTCGTCAGATTAAAAAAAATAAGTGAAAAGATTAGCAAAAAAACAAATTATTGAAATATATAAATCAAATTAGTTCAGCTTATTTAATATAAAAATAGGCAATTTTAAAATAGGTTATAATAAACAAAATTGTTTCTATCTGACAAATTGGATGAAGTGAATAAAAGCAATGACTAAATAAAATGAATAAAATATATATAAATAAAATAAAAATTTACTGAAAGTAATAAAATGATAAGATAAATGAACAAAAAATAATACTAAAAATGCGATAAATAATATGTATAACACTAATCAATAAAATGAATAGAATTTCTAAAATAAATTAGAAAGATTAAGAAAAAATAGAATAAAAGAACTAAACGATTAAAATGAAACATTAAACGATACTAAAAAGGTTTTAAAAATAGTAGAATAAATTACATTGCGTCAAATTATTAATTTGGATGAAATGAATAAAATACATGACTGAAAAAATTACTCAGATAATTAAAACGACAAAACAGAATAAAATATATGAACTTGAATAAATGAATAAAATGCATAAATTAAAATAGTAAACAAAAAAAGTTAAATGAAAGGTATGAATAAATTGCATGATCAGAATGAATCTAAAGAATGAAACGGAAAGAAGATAAAAAGAACACAAATTAATAAACGAAATAGAAACAGAAAATGAATAAAAAGGATGTTGAATAAAATAAATGATTAAAATAAAATGATCTTATATTCAAAATTATCCAAATATTCAAAATGAATGCATCTGAAAGAATGAGTATATAGAATGAAATTAGTTTAAAAAGTTTAAATGAATAAAACGAATTCTACGAATTTGAAAAACACTGTTCCAGATAGTTTTGCAATGTTTGTGAAAATCCCATTACATGTCAATTGACTAATCAATATACAATGCACTTCCTAGTTTTTCCATCTGTTTTGTTTTCATCTCTTCGCTCTTTTTTCGACGGCGTCATTTAGGATTATCTTGCGCTTCTACTTTTTTTTTTTTAATGTGTTTATTTGACACGGCTCATTGCGGTAGCTTAACGGAGCCGTGGGTCTCTTAAATAATTACAATATAAAAATGTATAAAAAACAAGTTATTGAGCGTCCTTTGGATCTCGTCCACGCAACTTTTTATTGCGAGGGGAGACTTTCTTTCGCGGCGGGAAAATATCTTGTGGGTCCATTGCGTTCTCATCGTTGCCGTCAATGTCATTATCGTTTGTAGTGCCTTGATGTTCACGATCAGATGTTCCTCCTTTCCTATGGCCCTTACGGGTCACGAGCGTAAAGCCGTTGTCGTTCTTATTTGCTTCCTCGCCGATGGTGCTAGCAGTTGATTCTGAAGCATTGTATGCTGATTTTACAGTTGTTATTATGGCTTGAACAGCTGCCACAAAATTGGCAACCGTTTGTGGTTCTGGTGATGTTATTGAAGACTGTGTTTCGGATTGGTTTGCCGAAGATGTGTGGGCAATTTGTTGTGATGCATTCTCCTCAACATTTTCCACACAAGGTGTTCCATGATGTACCGTCTGGTTGCAGTACTTGCACGTAGGAGTCTGTCCTTCGTGGGTGCATAGCGTGGTTTGTTTGATGTTAGTTTCTTTATATTTGAATTCTATAGTCAAGTGGGAGGGAATAGGTCTTACGACCCGCATCCTCACCACAAGAACACCGTTGGGAATACCCGGGAAAAAGTTTCTCCAAGTATCAGGTGTGACTGATTCCACTTCTCCGAATTGCGACATGTATTTTCTAATTGATTCATGGGGCGTACGCGGTGACAAATCATGTAGCCTTACATCTATATAATTGTTTTCTACGTATACCGGTATCTTCACACTGTCACTTTCAAACACGTGTTTTAGGTTGTTCTGTAAAGTGAATCGTTTTGCTTGGTCTAGCGTGTTGAATGATATCAATACCGCACTGCGCAAGTGATGATACTGAAGATATATGACATCCTTAAGCCTAAGCTTCATGTTTACCTTCAGAAAATGTTCCACCTCACGAAGACTCGGTCGCGTAGAACAAAATCTTAAGTCAACAACCGCTGTGTTGGGTCGAAGTAGTGCTTTTTCATCAAATTCACTCGTGATGCAATGTTTCCTTTGTTCTAGATACACTAACTGTCATTCACTTGCTCTTTGTTGCTCTAACTTAGCAGAGGAAAAAAGTAGATCGAACGGTTTCCTTTGTTCTTAAGACAATGCACACTAGAAAAGAAGTACTGTATTGTGGTTCGTTTTGCGCTGGATCAGACAGCAGCAGAGTTTCGTGACCAGTGTCTTTGGTGGTTGTAAGTCGACTGTTGTGCTTCTACTTTATTGATTGTTCATAATTAGTTATTAGGATACTGAGATGTTAAATTTGTTTTGGGATTCAAAGATATATTTTTGGTCACAGATTTCTGAAAAAAAAGGTTTTTGTACAGAATAGCACAATTTTCGTACGTCGTGAAACATTTAGTTGTCATTTTCGAATTTTGTGAATTTTCGTTTTTTTTGAATCATTTGTGTTTGTCCTGATTAAATAATAGAACCTGCAATTCCAAATCCGATTTCATCGAAGTACGATTCGCACGAAGTCAAGTGAAAGGTGCGTTCCATTCATCAAACTGAATTGCAGAGGGAGAAAGTGTTGTGTAGCCGATTACACTTCTGGAAGCAACGTGGAACATGTTTTTGGCAGTACATCGGATATAAAAAGGATCTTCCCATGCTGGATACCGGTGAGACTGTTTCATCTACCTTTTCGAAATATTTTACTAGCATAGCAATATGGCCTGTATTCGCCATTTTATTCGCCTTTTGATATCTCCGTCATCTATGAAAACTGTTTCGGTTCCGAGCATTTTCCTTCAGTAGATGAACTAATAGGACTAATATGAAATAAAAACGCTTGTAAGGACGTGACCAGGTGTGTGGAGTTGAGCGGGTCTACGTCATTGTAGATCGTGGCGAGGTCTGATATGACAATAGATATGTTCAATTCTGCAACTCCATCTACGATTTGTGCACGTGTTCGTGCTATGCTAATAGAATTTTTAGGTACAGTATTTTAACGCGCATTAGGAAACAGTAAACTGAGATAAGGTCACATGTGCTTTCATACCACTAAACCCTCCAGAAGTCGCGCAAATGGTTCACCGAACGAGCACCCGCTGCAGCTGGCCAATGCAATATGCACTATGCTATATTTCTAAAAATTTCCTAAAATTTTTTAGGCAAACACTATTTTTTCTCCACTAAGGAGAAAATTGTTTGCGCGTAAAGGACACGAAACCTATAACTAAATTAGTTATTGGAGGCGTTTCGAATTCCTCATCAGCCTGCTAAGTCAAACCAAGTTTCGGCCACAGAAAATAGACATATGAGCTAGAACACAGTTTCCCGAAAAAGCTTTATAAACATTTAAATGAAAATACGTTGAAAATCACCATCCCATACAGATTTGCATGCGTGAGCCACCATTGTATCCAAGTTGGCATACAAGCCCCGTATAGCAATTGCTGACCGATCGAAGCGCCGGCCAGTGGCAAGTTGCTACTTGCTGTTGTCCTTTCAAAGTGCAGTTATATTTCTTACACAAGTTGAAAACTTTACTTGTATGTCAGTTCTCAGTGTTTCGGTTCATTAATTCTCATCAGCTTAATCAGAATTTCTTTTCTTACGGGACATGAAGTAGGACTAGAGGTTTGCTCAGAAACACAAATCGTGTTTTCGTTTTTTGGAGCTAGCGCCAATCCGGCGCTAGCTTAGTCCGTTAGCTAAGCTACTGTCGGATTCTGATGAGAGGAACTCGAAACACCTCCAATAACTAATTTAGTTATAGGTTTCGTGTCCTTTATACGCATAGTGGTTTAAAACAATTTTCTCCTTAGTGGAGAAAAAATAGATTTTCTCCACCAAGTAGAATTATAGCATAGTGAATAAATAGATAGAAAGGGAAGGATATGTATTTACTTATATTGTAATAGATGAATCCAAATTTTAAAAACGCTTTTAATCCACCTAACAGTGTGATGAGACATTTCTTATAACTCTTATCACTCTCTTCGGATATTATATCGTTTGAGAACATTTAGAACTTGATGCTTCGCGATGTTTTTGATAACACATACTACATGGGATAGTGGCAAGACTCAGAGAATCGCTAGTGCTAGAAATCTCAAACCAAATCAATGGGAAAGCGAAAAAATGGCCCATAAGATAGACATACAAACGAATTATTGCTAATACTCTGTTACTATAGTATCTAAATTCCTCAACCAATGCATTGTTTCGAAAACTAAATTTTCCTAAAGGGGTTATATTGTGCTGAGCCAAAAAAATCAAAAAAATTTTGAATGGATTTGAAGTTTATACTCTCAATAGCGTTTGCTCAATTTTACAATGCGACTGAGAACTAAGAATTGAAATCGCAGCTCCTTATGTCACGTTACCTCTGAAGTGCATGCGTGCATAGTTCAAAAACTTTACTTTGACATCGACTTTTTCTAAAAGTGCCTTCCCAGTAGAATCCTTGATTTGAATTATTATCGTTAAACCTAAATTATTATCGCTAAAGAACAATTGAAAACCTCTCGAAACCGAACCGTTTGGGAAAATTATTATCATTACTGGAATTTTCATTTTCACGAAAATTTTCGATAACCTTCCCTCACTTGCGTTAATGCACTGGGTGCAAAATGCTCTGAAAATCTAGCGAAATCATCTTAAGGCACCAGCGGGTCTCATTCAGAGCCATTTGCCTGGCGAGTTCAATCTGCAATTCGAGAGACCGTGCTCACCGCAAACCATGAAAAATAAACTACGTTGTGGTCACTATTTAGCCATGAAAAATAAACTACGTTGTGGTCACTATTTATTAAAAAATCACGGGTTAATAAAAAAAAACCTGTTTTAATCCACCTAGCGATGCAATTGTGCCTTTCTCATTTCTCTAAACTATGGCACGGAGGCTGTTTATGTTCAACATAATTGTGGAAATGTCCATTACATTCTTAGTACACTTTGCACTTATACACAATGGCTTGCCAGCCACGAACTTGATTAGCTACGTGTCGACGGTGAAACACTTGAAACAAAAAAATATCATACTTCATTAGCCTAATCAGCATTATATCAATGTTATCTGCTTGCTAATTCATTTTGTCATGCGGGGGTGGGTGTGTGAGGAGGGCGAAAGTCTCATGAACGAACGACTCCCCAGTTTAAATTGGTATGCTTTGTGATATAGTGGTGGTTCAAAGATGATGGGGTTGAAAGGGAGGGGTATGAGGGCTGGATGGGGTGGTGGTCTGAGGGGTGATTTAAGGAGATTTTTAAGAGAGGGGAGTGAACAGTAGAGGAAGGTGTAACCCCTCTCCGTAAACCATCAACTACGCCCCCGTTAAAATCCAGAAACCTTATGCGAGTCAAAAAAAAATTAGGTTGACGTTTTTCAGAGTGATTGCATAACCTTTCTATATGAGAAAGGCAAAAATGTGCCAAAATCCAAAAAAGTGAATAGTCGTCAAATTTTTTTTCGAGTTTGCATCAAATCTCGACGTTTCATGCACCTTGAAGACATTTAGCATCAAAAATAAAAATTCTATTTTTAATTTTTCCTATAGTTTATATGAGAATTCCGATCGATCCAAAATTCAATGGCAGCCGATGGGAAGGTTGCACCTTTCATTTGAGACTAAGTTTGGGCAGATCGGTCCAGCCATTTGAAATGAAAAATGAGTGACATTATTTGACACATACGCACATATAAACACAAACACACATACACCATTGGTCGGCGAAATCGTACGGTGACGCAGAGAGTGAGGACTGGCGAGCGGAAGTGGAAAATAAAGGAATTCGACAAGGACCTTTGTGTGGAAGCACTTCGTGCTGACAGCGCCACTCCAATTCCGAGTGCCGATGAGCTGTCGGAAACAATAGCTAGGGCATGCGATATAACAATGCCGAGGAAAATGGAGCCGAGGAACTACCGGCGTCCGGCGTACCTGTGGAACGAAAGGCTAAGCATCCTCCGGGCTACTTGCTTAAAAGCCAGAAGACGCATTCAGAGAGCAAGATCTGAGGCAGTCAGAGAAAAGTGTAAGGTAACATTCCGGGCGGCCAGGGCCGCTTTTAAACGTGAGATAGTGCTAAGCAAGTTCACCTGCTACAAGGAGCTGTGCAGAGAAGTAGACGCTAACCCCTGGGACAATGCTTACCGTGTCGTTATGGCCAGGATCAAGGGTCCAATGACGCCAGTCGAAATGTGCGGCGACAAGCTGAAAATTATCGAGGAGGGCCTTTTCCCGAAGCACGACCCAACCGCATGGCCGCCTACACCGTACGCTGATGCAGATGGTGGAAATGCAGGTGACAATCGGGTTTCCAACGACGAGCTCCTTATAGTGGCAAAAGGGCTGAAAGCGAAGAAAGCTCCCGGACCGGATGGTATCCCCAACGTGGCACTAAAGACTGCGATCCTGGCGTTTCCGGACATGTTAAGGATAGTCCTACAGAAATGCCCGGACGATGGCTACTTCCCGGATAGATGGAAGGTCCAGAAGCTGGTGTTACTGCCAAAACCAGGGAAACCACCAGGAGATCCAGCATCGTATCGGCCTATATGCCTGCTAGATACTCTCGGTAAACTCCTGGAAAGAGTCATCCTCAACAGGCCGAAGACCTACGCTGAAAGTGAGAACGGACTATCGCAGAGACAGTTCGGGTTCCGGAAAGGAATATCGACGGTGGACGCCATCCGCATCGTCATCGCGAACGCGGAGAAAGCATTGAAGCAAAAGAGAAGGGGTAATCGCTACTGCGCCGTGGTAACGATAGACGTGAAGAACGCGTTCAACACTGCTAGCTGGGGAGCCAGCTCCTTAAAAGGAAATGCATCACAAACGGTAGACTTATGAAATGGCAATCCTTTTATATTTTTTACTGCTAACTAAGGATATCGACAATATGGAAAAAATGATTACCGTATGTTTTAAAAATTAAAAGGATTACCGTATAAATTAAAAATTCTACAAAAGCATAAGCATAAGAGATCGCCCGTGGTTGCTACTCCGTTACTGATCAGAACCAATTGAGATTGGAAAATGTTCTTTGGAACAACATGCTGGGACATTGTGCAATCTATATTGATCCCTACATACTGATTAATACCGACGCCGACCGCTCCGAACGCAGATCTACTGGGGAAGGAAGAAATGTTAGTCCGATACATGTTGCTGCTAGAGACCGAGGAATCAGGGGGTGGGCGTACCGTAGTTGGTAAATCGATTGCCTTGTACGCAGCGCACCTGGGTTCGAGTCCTGACCCCGCAGGTAGAGTTAGAAATTTCTCATAAGAGATTTTTCTAACCCGAAGAGGCGAATGACCTTAAGGTTAAAACAGCTATAATCGAAATAAAAATAAAAAAAGACCGCATCTCCACATGTATCACAGGAAGGGAAGATTTTTTTAGTGAATCTGCCAGTTGCATTATCATGTAAAAGTTGCTCTGGGCAGCCGGCTGCCGATAATTTCGGAATATTATCTTTTTTGTATTAATCTGAATGGCCAAATAAGCCACTTAAATTCCGGATAGCCGACTATGAGGAGCGTGGCGAATTTTTCGTCGTTTCTGTTGTCATTAATTTTGTACGGCGATCGTCCAAATAAAATGCGAAACATTATGCAACATGTGCTTGTGTGATTTCATCTTTTCTTATATCGTGATTACATGCTGATATTCTTATAGATAGCTAGTACTTCACATTCTAATATGTTCGTAGTAATTGGGATACTTTTGCTAATACTAAACCGCAAGAATAACAAAAAAACAATAATGGAAAACCGTGTTCCTTCTGTAGCAGACGAATGTGTGGATAGAATGTCGAGTAATTCTTTCCGCGCGCTGTTTAATGATTGTAATATCAATTACTGTTTATGATAAGTAAGTACATTTAGTGAAATCAAAAACATGATATAGTTAACAGTATTACAGGTATGAATGGAGACACAGAATATCCCCGTTTCACCTTACATGTAACAAATTGTCAAAAATTTCTGAACAGAATTACTTAACAAAATCATTTAAAAAAAATTTACAGCAGTAAAAACATGTTAGGTAACGTTCCAGCTTACTTTCTCTTCTCCATGTCACAATTTTCCGAACCTCTTCCCCTACTATACGCGTTACGTAATTTATGAAAGAAACGTGCGGTGAACATGCAGAAATTTTCTACCCAAGCTTTTCACACTGTATAAACAGTATTGCTCCGATTCTGTCAGTCTATACCCCTGTACGCGCGGCCACTACCCAATACACCCGATACAGGTTCATGAAAATATATTATAAACTTATTTTAGGCACAAAACCTCGTGCACGTGTGCCACCTGAAACTCAATTACAATCACACACAAAAATCAAACGACTGGTATTAACTTGTACATATATCCCAACATGCATACATCGGGTACGTACACCAACGATAGATGCGCACAAAGCAAAATGTGTCAATGCCAGTAACTATGAGTGGAAAGAGAGTACTAGTGCCACCAATCTACGAGAACGCGTTTTGAAGAGGGAAGACTGAAAAAGTGCAAAATCCAATTGGAACCCTCCCGCCATGAACCTGGTACAATTGCAAAGTATGGGTCGGGGCAAAATGAAATACCCAAATGTATATGAAACATCCCATTGCATGCGATGGGACAGAACACCACAAATCTTCAATCTGACCGTAGCGAAGTGAGTCAGAGTTCGGGTCGAACACGTTTCAAACCAGCCCGCCACAGATTTGGCTCGGTTTAAGGGAAGAGCACAAAAAGCGCCGCTAACGTCTTTGTACATACAAATACAATCAAGAGATGCAGAGTCGCTCACACCCTTCCCCATCTGAGAGTTACAGATCTAATATGTGCACTCGCAAAGCAAAATTTATTCGAACACTTTCACAACATTCAACATGCCCCACACCTAAAACAAACATGTGTAGACATATACAAGAACGTCCTCACCCGTTTGGTATGCATTTCTCCGTTGCTTCTCTTCCAGTTGGAAACCAAACACCAATACACAAACTTGTGACATGTAGCAAAAAACGCTATCGCTGATGGATTTGATAATTTAACTAAAACCACCCAAACTTCACAAATTGAACAAAACGATTTCAACAACCCTATTCATTAACACCATTCAAGCACTTCTCGAAAAATCTGCACGATATGATATTTGTTTATCAGCACAAAATCGTTCTTGAAATGGGAAACTAAGGAGCTACGCGGTTGCACGTCTAAACGCCAGCGATCTCCCCCTTCAAGATTGACGGATTAATTAACCGACTAATTTAGGTTTCGTCAGTACACAATTTTCGCCAACATGTTAATCGCCAGATTCATATTGTTTTTGCTTGAATTTTCCTTAAAATACATGACAGCCGACAAACACCGCAATCATTTTTAAACCAAGCAACACAAATAGACGCTCATTTCGATCGAAACTCACCAAATCGACAATAGGTATCTGCTACGCCGATGATTTCTATGCCAATATCTAAGTAGATTGAAAATTCTACAAAAAATTATAAACACGCACAATACCCTTGCACATTATATCTCAAGGACTTTGGAAGGATTGAAGACTTTTTTAAAGATTTATGCAGGTTTAGCATAAAGTCACCTGGTCAAGTCTCCCCATGTTCACCTATATCCTATTTTCAACCGCCTCCCATGAAACCCATTCAGAAAAACTAAACAGGATCAGATTTTATCAAGTTAAATCAGAGTTAGAGAGAAGTCGAAGATTTCGACTTATTTCTTCTAATCAGTTTTCGATGTCCGTTTTACCTCACTTCCTCAAACCAATGATGAAATTTTCATGAAAATCGGAGAACATCAATACGACCTGTGACAAAATTTAGAATAACTAGCTCCTAACAAAGCTGCAAATATTTTATATATAATTTATTCGGTAAACACTTCTTGTTGCAGATACGCATCTATACTGAACAACATTGACGTCAGTCATCCAGTTTCACCAAGTTCAAGCGAGTTTTCATCAAAGGTCGCAAGTAGCAACACTAACAAAAGGTTTGATGAACAATCTAGCGAGACAACGGTTGGCCCGGAAGTATTTTTAGGTGGTTCTTGCAATCCTACCACTTGGCGAGCAGATGTAGCAATCCCAACGTTGAATCATTTAGGAATTTCTTTTTACAATCCAGTAAGTTAGCACAAATCAAACACATATGATCATGATCTGTGATCTTTAACGAGTTTAACATGTTATTTTCTAATCTTCGGTATACATTGTACAGACACCTTTTAAAATTGTATATTTCTCACTATTAACTTATATCTATGCTTGGAAATTTTAAAATCGAACAATGAAGAAGTTTCCTTAAATATGCGGCAACATCTTTCCAGTGGATTATTTTGTCCTTATGCAGTACGGTGTCTAGATATCCATAACATAGTGGGGTTACGAAGAACACGGGAAGGCGCATACAAATTAACGCCTTTGAGAAGACCTGGACTATCGACATGAGACGTGAAAAAATCTCAGAGATCGAACGGAACCTGTTTGACCTTTTTCCGAATACGACAAGTTGGAGTTAGGGTGAAGTGCCTATTTTTAACCATACTAAGAAGGGCGCCGCACTGATTCATTAATTACTCGGCCTACAAACAATGGAATGCGTACAAATTGGCATCAATAGCTTTGCTTCGTTGTTAAGTACCAAGATAATAACATACATGCGCTGAAAACAGTGAAATTCTCGTGTTTGAGCGCAACGAAAACACGAATCGAGTGCCCCTATTGTTGCGCTACCATTTGACTCAATGCGTTAAACAAAGATGGCAGACACTGCTCTAACCAACGGCTTCAAATGGGTAGCGTGATAATAGAAACATAGCGATAATGGGCCCATCACCCTATAGGGCCTTTTGTCATTCATTTTAAATTTTATCTTTTTTTCGTGCATATATCTCTATTATTCTTAAATCAATTTTCATAAAATCTAACTTGTTGAACGTGGAAAATTCTTAGGAATACAGCAAAAAATGCCGGTAATATTCAGAAACATCAAATTTTTTGACATTAACTCTCCAAATCACATTTTTTTCATTAATACCTCTACTTCTATTTTTCCAGGATGGAAACTTTTCTCATGTGATCCCCAAGCGTAATTTACACTAAAAGTAGTAAATTTAATAAGAATTTTGTTGTTAACCGTTATGTATCCGACGCGGTACCCAGGTACCTTTTTAGGTTTCAATTAATTAAATTCCTATGTTTTATCCATAGCTGGAAATTGAAACTTTGTGACATCTTAGAACTTCACTAAGTCAAGCTTTTGGGTTAATAATATTGTGGTATAGTAAGGAGGGGGGGGGGGGGTTAGGAGGGGCTCCTGAATTTTTTTTACTACGTAACAGACCGACGTGGGTACCCGGGTACCCACAAAACTGAAATACCAATAACTAAGGTAATTTCCAACCGATTTTAATGATTTTGGGTGTTTTGGATTCAAGAACTCATCCGCTTTTGGACGGTTCCTGGGAATCCGGATTTCCGGAAGCAGGTTCCAGTACTGGGTTACTATTTGTGAACTTCAATGGAATACTAGCAATATGGGTATGGAATTGCATCAGTAGGCTGTATCTCGTGGTTTTGGAACCATTTGGCGATTTGACCCCGAAACGGACATTCCGGAGCAGGTTCCCGTGGGGCCGTGAGCAGGGCCGCCGAGAGGGGGGGGACCGGTATATTTCCCCCCGGGCCCGGAGTTCTGAAGGGGGCCCGGATTTTTACCAGAAACCAAAATTTGACAAATACTTTTTCGACAAAAATTTATTTGAGAACGCAATTAAAAATTCAATATGTTGTGTATGAGGTAACTAGAATAGCGAAAATTCTAAACTACTGCACATTTGGTATCAACTATGTTTATACAAATCAACAAAACTGTTAACAAATGCAACATACATACAACTAAATGTGGTCGGCACAGAAAGGCTGAGTGCTTTACCAAAACATTACACTCTACGCTGAATGTGAAGAAAATAAGATATTTTTCCTCCTAGTGCTACGAGCTACTTAAGAAATAAAACAATGCATATTTATTTGTTTTTAAGCGATTTATACAATAAAAAGCAATGGAAGCGCTCCAAAATTCTGTCGAGTGATCACTTTAATTCGAAATTCTAATTGATTTCAACGCATACCCATGTGTCTCTTGAAGTCTATCCCTTGCTCAGTAAAACTCTGCTGGTCAAAGTACCATTAGAGGCGGTAACCCTACCTCTATTTGAGAGCTCAATTGACCAAATGAGTCATCAAAAACTCTTGATAAACCGAAATAATTCGGAATTAATTCAAAAATTTAAATTTAAAATTTAATATATTTGGTATGCCGTTCATTTTTACAAAATCCATAAAAAATCATTTTTAGATACGAGATGATACCGATACGTTTTTGTCAAGGGATCGTACTCAAATGACGTAGCTTTTTTCTGCGATTTTCGACTACCAATTCCCCCTCGCAAAGAGGCCAGGGATGGGAAAAAATACGTTTTACAATTCTTTCAAATACGGCCTTTCATCAACATTTTCATTATAACATGTGTGCTAACACACCAACACAAATAAGAGAATAATTCATGTTTTTATAGGATTATGAATGTTTTCGAAACCAGCATATCGTAAAATTCAACCACAACCCTTATTTGAAATTTAATCCAAGTTTCTCATTTTTTCCATTTTTATTCATACATGGATTTTTTTAATTTTGTTAAAATTTCATTGATCTATTTTTTCAAGGTGTGGATTATATTTGTATTTCTAGAATTTTAAGATTCTGCCTTTTTTATCTATTTCCGTACTTTTAGTTTGTACATATTTTCACATTCCTTACTTTTGCTTTTTCTATTGCTATCATTATCACTTATATTTATAGTTCTCTTTCTGTTTTTTTATTTTATTCGCAATTTTTCGAGAAAATTCTGCTTTCTTTATTTTATTTTTCTTATTGTTTCATATTTGAATACCCTGCTTTTTAACCAAACTTTGTCATTCCATCTAATTTTTAGAATTTGTCTATTTACTACATTTATTCTTATAATAGCCTTTTTCTTTTTCCTTTTTTTTATATTTTTGCATTTCCAAAAGCAATTTCACTTATTCAAATTCAATTCCAATTTGTCTTATTGTTAAATTCTTTACCTTTCCCCTATTTTCTTCCTTATTTCTAGTTTTTAGTTTTTCGTAGTTTTTTTTTCTCATTGTTCATTTATAATTATTTTATTTATTGTTTATACCTTTTTCTTAAGATTTAATTCGTTATTGTTATTTCTTCATTGTTTCCATTTAACCTATTTTGAAAGTACTTTTTCTGTTGGCCATTTTCCTATATGTTTACATTGATTTTTTTTTCCTAAAAAACATTTGATTTATCTTTTTTGACACTATGAACACTTGTTCTTCACTTTACATTTAGTTCGTTGTTTGAATTCGTTTCAAATTTCATTTCTAGTGTTTTTGCTGTTCTTTAAATAATTTAATACATTCATTTTCTTCGTGTTAATTTTTCAATTTTTCTACTATTTTTTGTTTTCCATTTAGTCTGTTTGCTCCGTTTTTGTTCAATACTTCCAATTTGCTTTACTTTTTCGTCTTTTCATCATTCCAATGTACCAGTTTTTATAAATTTTACGGTTCGTTCATTTTTTTAAATTTCTCTGTGATTATTTTATTCTTGTCCTTTATATATACTCCTCTAATTTTATGCATTCTTAACGTTTTATTTACTTTTTCTATTGCTTTAAATATTACTTGTTTTTAATGTTAAATAAATATTATTATTCTTGTTTTATCGAGTTTTTCAGTTTTATGCATTTTTTATTTAATGTTTGTATTCTTTTTAGTAGTATTTTTTTAATTTTCATTGATTCTTTGAATTTTTTCCTACTTTCTTATAGATTTTTCATTATTTTCACCATCTGTGGAATAATGTTCGACTTCTTTAATCTTCGCAATATGTTTTTCTAGCTTCCTGTTTTCTTTTATCTATGTTTTATAGGTTTTATTTTGGCTTTTCTCGATTTATCATTTTTTGATTGACATTGACATTAATTTGTTTATTTGGTTGATTTTGTGGTTTTAGTTCTTTTGAACATTCTTTTAATATTTAGTTTTTCTATTGGTTTTTTATCTTTTGTCGTTGGTCGCCGTTTAGCTGTTTTCATTTTTTGTAATTACTACATTTTCAATCTTTCCATTTCCTTACTTTTATAAATACTATTGACAAAAATGGCGCTTTTCAAAGTCACCAAAATTGTCGAAGAGGAATTAAAAAACTCCCAAAGTATAAAAACTCTACGTTTTACATTTCTTATAAAAGAAATGTATAGAATTCGCTCAAACTTTCAACATTTTTTCCGAGGCCCGGAGGGCCGGGTCTTATATACCAATCGACTCAGCTCGACGATTTGGGACAATGTCTGTGTGTGTATGTAACGGACAAATTCTCATTCGTGTTTCTCAGCAATGGCTGAACCGATCTTATCCAAACCAATTTTAAATGAAAGAACTATAAAAAAGTATGAACGTTATTAATTTGTTTTTGATTCTGATGTTTAGTTTCCAAGATATGAACGTTTGAATGCGCAAAAATGGCGTTTTTTGCCGTGTTTTTAAATTATCTGCCGAAATTGACAATATAGAATAACAATTTATATGTTTTTAGACAGCTTTAATGAATACCTTTCGAACAAGCTATAGATTGTTGAAATCGGACAATTATCAAAAGAGATATTTAACATTAAATGCGGACGAAAGATTTTTATCATTTCCCATTGCCAAAAATATGACCAAAACATGTAATCTATTATAAACGCCAAAACGGCTTATTTTAGGTCAATAGTATCTTCGGAGAATTTAATGGAGGTAATATGCCCTTTCTTTTTGTATTGTGGTTTTGCTGATTAATCCCCCTATGAGTGAGATATTTTCACAAATTTTCTTGGAAGTGATTATATCGAAATGATGTCCTCAGCAAATTTGTAGCTCTTACTTTTGCGAATAACTTTACTAAAGACTTTAAATATCTGTTTTGAATACTTTAAAAGTTATGGCTTGTTGTTTGTTGATTACTCTTTGTCGCCTATTTATTGTTCAATATAGTAATAATCCATTGAAATAAGCTAAACATTATTTCGATAAAACGAATTTTGTATTTCATTTTACTATCTACAACCGCTAGAAATAATCACCGAACACTTCCAAGTTGTCTGAAAGGAACTTGATAACTTATCAGTACAAAAATGTTCATTTGTGCGAACCTTCTGACTGCAGTTTTTCTAACTTATAACCATCGGATCGATCTGAAACATATCGGAAAATGAAAAGCGAAATAAATAACTCCAAGCAACGGCGTAGCCAAGAGAAGGTTTTGGGGTTTAACACCATAAAACCGCCCCTCCACCCCACCACACCCAAAAAAAAATTATTGGATTGAAGTTGAAAATTTATTGATGCAGACTGATTTAATTCAATATTACAATAACGATTATCTGATCCGTAGATTGATAACCTGTTGTTGTAAACATCATGAGGACTTTTGATAAATTGTCGGAATGGAGTCCTGATATGTAATTGATCTATTGGTCTTGTTTTCACAGTTGTCTAATAGCATCAATATCAAATACCTGCCTGAAAACATTCCAATAGAAAATTCCAGAGTTCTGTTATCATAATCATAATCCTCAGATTTATTTTCAAATTGAGCTCGTTTTTGTAGAGATGTACTGTAATAAGGATCTTTATTTAATAGGAAGCGAAGTTAAAATTGATTTAATGTATATGAAACATAGAACTGCTCACCAAAAAAATGCATAATTTTCAACATTTGCTAAAAATGTTTTTGCCTTTCTCATTCACTCTGAAATTCGTCAATCTAATCCCGACCCGGAGAACCGTGTGTCATATGCCAATCGACTGAGTTCGTCGAGATCGGAAAATGTCTGTGTGTATGTGTGTGTGTATGTGTGTATGTGGAAAAAAATGTGACCTCTGTTTCTCAGAGATGGCTGAACCGATTTGCACAAAGTTAGTCTCAAATGAAAGGTACAACCTTCCCATCGGCTGCCATTGAATTTTTTATTGATTGGACTTCCGGTTCCGGAGTTACGAGTTGAAGAGTGCAATCACACAGCAAATTCCCATATAAACTGAAATGAAAAAAATTCAAAATCAAATTTGTATTTTTGATGCCAAATGACTTTAAAATGCATGAAACATTGAGATGTTTGACAAAAATTGACTTCTTTGGACTTTGGTACATTTTTGCCTTTCTCATATAGAAAGGTTATGCAATCACTCTAAAAATCGTCAATCATATCGGCCCGGAGGGAGTATGCAGTGAGGGGTTGCTACTTTAAAATTAAAACTAGTTTAAAATTTCGTAACAAGTTGAAATTTTTTGGCAGGATCTGGACCTCCCGGATCTTTCTCCATGATCCGCCGCTGGTTTCAAGCGATGTTTCAGTATCACATAGTATCTCAAGATCGTGGCTGTCGATCCGTTGTATGTATGTGCAAATCGTACTGAACATGTAATATTCATTTCCACCATTGTATTGAACATAAGCAGCCATGGAATCGTAGTCTGGACAAATGAGACAAGCACAATTGCACCATTAGGTGGATTAAAACAGGTTTTTATTTTGGGAATGCGTCGAGTTGAGACGAAAACGTAATATGATTAATAACGAGGATAACACTTTCCGAATGTAGAGAGAAATTTATGAAAAATGATGATTTCCATTCGATTCTAGCAGGTTCTGATCGATTTTGATGAGCATTTGATTTTTGTTGTATGACCAAATATATGTATAGGTCAAATGTTTAAAAACAGTAATTTAAGGTCAAGATAGCATCATTTTGAAACCGCCAATTTCGGAGGTTTAGTATCTTCGATGAGTTTTACAAACGTTAAACAGCGCATCATTTGATAAAATAATTTTGACGGTATATCGTTCAAAAAGTATTTATGGTGAATTTTCTCAGGTTGATATTCATGACTACAAAAAAGTCTCAACAAATTCGCTAAAGACACGAACTCCGTTACTATTTTCTGAAAAATTAATTCTGCATAATTTTAAAACTTCAAAAATTACGGTTTCGGAATTATGCCGTTTGGACAGTAAGATCGATTTTCACCAAACCATATTTCTGGCTACGCCGCTGATTTCAAGTAAGTAGAATCAAAGTCGTTCTACACTCGTTTAAAAAAAACTTCTTAGAATGCTGAATATCTATTATAACACATTGAAACCCCGATTTTATCAGCCAAATATGAACATATGTTTGATGGGCTCTAGCACACGAACAAGACTGAATTCGAGTAAATCCTTTCTTGAGCATGTTTTCCTTATCATGAAGAAATGCGAAATATGCGAAAATAAAAAGTTCATCATAATCAGAAATAGTTATCAGACTACATCAAGGGACGAGAAGAATATTTTAACAGCTTCAGTTTATTATAGAGAAAAAAAATGCCCGATTTAGACAGTCACCATTTTGTCACCATAAAATACACCATGAGACTGATAAAAATGGGTCTTTATTGTATGTATTATTCGCTGTGTTTCACATTAATAGGTACATTTCATTTTTGGGAATTTTTTTATTGCATCGAACTACAACAATTTTTAGGTAGTTTTCAAGGGGTTTTTTTTAAAGACTTCTTCCAACATTTGGCGAACCTATTCCAATTCGTATACCAATTAATTGGTATACTTAAGGGTGCAGATAGAGAAAATACTGAAATTTTCAGCTTTTTTCCTACACAATATTACGAAAGCTTATTAAACAATTTTTCGTAATAAGTTTGTGAAAATTATATACTATTTGAAATTTTTTAATAGTTTTATTTTTTATTTAACCGTGATTTTTTAATAAATAGTGACCATCGCTTCACAACGTAGTCTATTTTTCATGGCTTGCGGTGAGCACGATCTCTCGAATGGCTGAACTGAAAATTATGGAATAGAAATTATTTTTTAGTATTCTTTACAGACCCGCTGGTGCCCTGAGACGATTTCGCTGATTTTCAGAGCACTGTGCACCCAGTGCATTAACGCAAGTGACGGAAGGTTATTAACGCAAGTGACGGAAGGTTACGCCTTTAAGACTAATTTTTAACCAATCGCTGTCGCAATCAACATTCCCCGTCTGTTGGAAAAAATCAGTTATGTTTCCGGTTTTTAAAAAAGGTGATAAGCAAAATGTTGCGAACTATCGTGGCATAACTTCACTCTGCGCTGGCTCAAAGTTATTTGAAATATTAGTAGGAAATGTGCTGTTTCGCGAGACCAGAGCATATATATCGAAGGACCAACATGGCTTCTTTCCTGGTAGATCGACAACTACTAATCTAGCCCAATTCACTTCGCTCTGTATTAAAAATATTGAACTTGGATCTCAGGTCGATACTGTATATACGGATCTCAAGGCTGCATTCGATCGTGTAGATCACACTCTTCTACTGGCAAAGATGAAGCGGCTGGGCGCTTCGGATTATTTTATAGGGTGGCTTAAATCATATCTCGTAAATCGTTCTCTGTGTGTAAAATTAGGAAATAACGAGTCATACAGTTTCATCAACTTATCGGGAGTGCCTCAAGGGAGCAATCTAGGACCGTTGCTTTTCTCGTTGTTTTTCAATGACGTTTGTTTTGTTATACCTCCTGGGTGTAGACTTATATATGCCGATGATCTCAAACTATTTCTTATTGTGCGGTCAATAGAAGATTGCAAGGAACTACAGAAACACTTAGATGCTTTTTGTTGTTGGTGTAATCGCAACTTGCTGGCTCTCAGCGTGTCCAAATGCTCCATAATATCTTTTACACGTAGAAAAAATCCAATACTGTGGAACTACACCATTTCCGGGGAATCGCTAGAGAGAATGACAGTTGTCAGAGACCTCGGTGTACTTCTGGACTCACAACTGACATTCAGAAATCATTACTCTCATGTTACAGCACAGGCAAATAGAAATCTCGGTTTCATTATAAGAATCGCCAAAGAGTTCACTGATCCATATTGTTTGCGGGCACTCTATTTTTCACTTGTGCGATCTGTCTTGGAAGCTTCAGCACCCATTTGGTGTCCTTACACAAGCATTTGGATCAACCGAATAGAAGCAGTGCAAGCAAGATTCCTCCGTTTTGCTCTTAGAACTCTGCCGTGGCGTAACCCAACAGAGCTACCACCGTACATCGATCGCTGTCGTCTGCTCGATATGGAAACCCTAGCCAAAAGGCGGAACACATTTAGAGCAGTATTTGTTGGGAAGATATTAACTGGCCAAATAGATGCTCCAGATATTCTCTCACAAATAAATGTCAATGTGCCCCCGAGAAGTCTTAGATCGCATAACTTTTTAAGACTCGAGTTTCAACGCACCGAGTACGGTCAAAACGAACCCATTAGGGCGATGTGTAATGTTTTTAATAGTGTTTATGACCATTTTGACTTTTCTGTATCTTGTGATGTTTTCAAAAATAGACTAAGAAGGTTGACTTAGATTTTAAGATTCATTTTTTGTAATATTTGTATTTTTTATTTATGTAATGCTGTGTACTATGTTATTATATTTTATTGTAGTGTGAATCCATTGTAATCAGGTGTGAATATATGAAAAGATAATGGGTTTTTACGCCCATTTGAGGATTGCTTCTGAAGTATATCCTGAAATGGGCTTTTCCCATTCAACTACATTTCATGTAGACCAACATAGGTCAGATGAAAAATAAGAATAAATAAATAAATAAATAAATAAAAGTTTCGTGAAAATGAAAATTCCAGTAATGATGATGATTTTCCCAAACGGTTCGTTTTCGAGAGGTTTTTATTTGTTCTTTGGCATTAGGATTAGCGATAATAATTCAAATCAAGGATACTACTGGGAAGTCACCTTTAGAAAAAGTCGATGTCGAAGTAAAATTTGAAACTATGCACGCATGCACTTCAGAGATAGCGTGATATCAGGAGCTGCGATTTCATTTCAATGCTTTTTTGTGAAAAGGGCGATACTTACAAATGTAAACATAGGGCTTTTTTCATACATGCGAATGAGGGCTTGGAAACGCAACAAATTAACCTAAAAATTTTGATTCTACGATATTGCTTTCTTAAACTACAGCAAAAAATACAACGGGTGAAACTGTATTTTTGTTTGTTTATTTAAAGTTTCGCCCTCCACGCTCCATGCAAACAAACAGAGCGATACTTTTTTTGCTAGCAGTTTAGAGGTGAGGTTTTTCGTATTTTTTAGGATTATCAGCTGTAAATAGTAACAATGATCGCTATTGAAAAAAACCAGACGAAATCGTTGGTGTAAAACGGTAGTTATTGTAAAAAAACGTAAGGGCGATACTTCAATGCTGATAGGTGGGACCGAAAAAGTAAACAATCGCCAAAGGGGCGATTCTATCATTTTGTCAATTTCAATAGCAAAAACAAATTTTAATTTAATAATTTCAAATACTTTATGAAGTTTTGGGTTTCGATCACTGAATCATGCAATCTAGGATGTAAAAATACACAATTGTTCTTAAGTAGGAAATAAAACCAATTCTGGAAATATTCACTGTTGATTTTCTTTGAATGGTACCACTGCTAGTATCGCCCTTTTCAAGAAAAAGCGTTGATTTCTTAGTTCTCAGTCGCGTTGGAAATTTGAGTAAAGTATAAACTTCAAATCGATTCAAAAAAAAATCGATTTTTTTTTGGCTCAGTATAATATATAACCCCTTTAGGAAAATTCAGTTTTCCCACCACAATATAGATATTTTATTAACAGTAATTCGTAATTCGTTGGTATGTCTATTTTATTGGCCATTTTTTCGCTTTCCCATTGATTTGGTTTGAGATTTCTAGCACTGATGTTGTCCTATGCTGATTTGAGCGATTCTCTGAGTCCTGCCACTATCCCATGTAGTATGTTATCAAAAACATCGCGAAGCATCAAGTTCTAAATGTTCTCAAACGATATAATATCCGAAGAGTGATAAGAGTTATAAGAAATGTCTCATCACACTGTTAGGTGGATTAAAAACGTTTTTTCCTTCATTGGCACTACAAACAACTAGAGCTAAAAACTAGTACAGACATACAAAATTTAGTGTACTATACATAGTATCAGTGAACTCCAATGGATTTCAAACATTAATTTTTTTATACTCAGGCAATACATAGTGGTGGGGGCCCGTACGTTGGACCCCCCGGGCCTGTATTTTCTCTCTGCGGCTCTGGCCGTGAGTGGCCATTCCATTTCAATTCCATTGTCATAGGGTCCCGTAACAATAAATAACAGACTTCCGACACAATTTGAAGAGTTTTGACACTCATATTGCTAGGACATTATTAAAATTTACAAATCATACCCTAGTACTGGAACATTATCCCGGAAAATCCGGATTACCAAGCACCAGATCTATTCATCCGGTTCAGTTTTACAAATCAAAAAGTGGACGAGTTCCTGAATCCAAAAAATCTAAAAGTGTCCAAATCGGATAAAGGAAGCCATAGTTATGAGCATTTCAATTTGTGGGTACCCGGGTACCTACGTTGGCCTGTTAAAGGTGTTTTTTTGTTGGACACAATACAGTTAAATAGAGTTAATATGTGCGATTTTATGATAAAAATGTGAAATCGAGACTATATGTCAGATAATTTGATGTTCCTGAATTTTACCGGTAATGAATCTATTTTTATTTTGTTCCTAAGGATTTTCCACGTTCAATAAGGTACAATTTATTAAAATTGAGTGTAGAATAATAGAGATATATGCACGAGTAAATGATAAAATTTAATATGAATGATAAAAGGCGCTATAACCCCAACTTCTCGTATTCGGACAAAGGTCCAAAAGGTTCCGTTCGATTTATGAGATTTTTTCATATTACAAAAACTGCAAAATATGTATGATTTGCATCACGGAGCAGAAAAATTATTTAAAATAGGGGATTTTAAGGCCAAAATGATCCAGTACACCACTTTCCCGTATTTTGCTAGAAACGGATCTCCACTCTAATACTAAGATTATTTCCTTTAAAAAGAGGTATAAATTGTAATTTTCTGATTGCTACTTCAAAAGTTATGGCATTTAATACATTTTTACTCTATATTTTCCCATAGTACCAAATTCAAAAATTTCAATCGAAATGGGCGGAGGTCTAGAATTGTCCAAATGATGTGAAATTTGGCATCTTAGCTTACTTTGACATTTGTCACAATATGAGAGGGGAGGCCTTTGAGAATTAAAAAAAATTGCTATGTCCTAATTGACAGGTCTCGTGCTCGATTGGAATGACACTGAAAGATAAATGGTAACAAACGATATTTCGGGACAGATGCCGCGTCGGGTGAGATGCCGCACTTTCTGTATCTCGTATATAGGGTCATTTTTAGGGATAAAAATGAAAATTTCGACGAAATGATGCTTTTTAAAATGAATCTTTCAAGCACAAACCAAAGTTATATAAATACATTGTTGGAAGAAACAACAAAAATTGCTTTTGAGGAACCCCTACCAATATATCGCTCGTACAAACATATAAATAAGTAGTATCTTTAATTAAGTTACTCCAACTTAACCGTTACACAAGGTTGCAAAAGAAAAATATTTGTAAAATGTTGAATAAAAAAATGTTTCTAGAAAGGGTATTACCCCCTTAAGGAAATTGAAGGTGCTGGCCGATTTATAGGTGTAATCAAACTTTATGAAACTTAGCTGAAGACCCTTAATCACAAAAATATCAACGATAGCTAAAAATACTTTTGTTCACCATTTTTCAGTTTGTGATCATGATGCGGCATCTCAGCCGCACATGCAGCATCTCACCCGCAATGACCTTATTTTTTAAAAAATGTTCATGAAAATTTGATGAATTGTTTTCGTGACAAAAACCATTTCACAGTATTTTTGAAACTTGTCGCAATTGATAAAAATGATTTTATCAAATATTGAATGGTTTACTTTGATGCAGGATCGATTTTAAGAAATGTGCGGCATCTCTCCCCAAATTACCCTACATGTCGAGTCATTATCCAGAGAGATTCAGCGTCGTTAGTGCACAAGATACAACCGCGATAAAATAAAAAATGCAGCCATTTTTGTGAGCAAGCAATATTATTCGTGGCTAAATTTAAACCCGTTAGCGGCATTGACGCATGATATTGCTTGTGGGGAATAAAGCCTGGATATACGAAAGAAAGCTAAACGCATTACGTGTTGGCGTAATTATTTTTAACCCTAGAACGTTGCACTTGCGTTTTCCATCCTAGAACGTTGTACTGGGGTACAAATGTACCCCACGCGTTTGATCGCAATTTTCGCAGGTAAAAATGTAAACAAAAGAAATGTATAATACACCATTTTCTTCGTTTTTGCCTTTCTCATATAGAAAGGTTATGCAATCACTCTGAAAAACGCCATCCTAATCCCGGCCCGGAGGGCCGAGTGTCATATCCCATTCGACTCAGTTCGTCGAGATCGGAAAAGGTCTGTATGTGTGTGTATGTATGTGCGTATGTGTCTAAAAATGTCACTCATTTTTCTCAGAGATGGCTGGACCGATTTGCCCAAACTTAGTCTCAAATGAAAGGTGCAACCTTCCCATCGGCTGCTATTGATTTTTGTATCGATCGGAATTCTCGTTCCGGAATTACGGGTTTAAGAGTACGGGAACACAGAAATTTCCCATATAAACTATAGGAAAAATTAAAAATAGATTTTTTATTTTTGATGCTAAATGTCTTTAAGGTGCATGAAACGTCGATATTTGATGCCAACTCGAAAAAAATTTGACGAAAATTCACTTTTTTGGATCTTGGCACATTATTGCCTTTCTCATATAGAAAGGTTATGCAATCACTCTGGAAAACGTCAACCTAATTTTTTTAACAGGGGCGTAGTTGATGGTATACGGAGAGGGGTTACACCCCCCTTCCCCCTCTACTGTTCACTCCCCTCCCTTTAAAATCCCCTTAAATCACCCCACAGATCCCCACCCCATTCAGCCCTCATACCCCCTCTCAACACCACCATCTTTAAACCACCACTATATCACAAAGCATACCAAATTAAGCTGGAGAGTCGTTCGTTCATGTGACTTTCGCTTTCCTCACACATCCACCCCCGCAAGACAAAATGAGTTAGCAAGCAGATAACATTGATCTAATGCTGATTAGACTAATGAAGTATGATATTTTTTTGTTTCAAGTGTTTCACCGTCGACACGTGGCTCATCAAGTTCGTGCCTGGCAAATTTCTTGGGAAATTTTGAAAAGGTTTCAATTTTAAATTCATTCTAAGTTCAAAATCATTTCTGTATTTTCTTAATCCGCAACATACAAGCGCTTAAGTATACCAATTAATTTAGGAATCCCTTTTCACATAAACTATCGCACGAATAGGAATAGGATCACTAAAATGTTGGAAGAAGTCGATAAAATAACCCCTTGAAAACTACCAAAAAATTTGTGTAGTTCGATGCAATTGAAAGAAAATATCCTCAGAAAATGGGATGGACCTATTAATGTGGGACACAGTGAATAATAAATACAGTAAGGACCCATTTATATCAGGCTCATGGTGTGTTTTAAGCTTACATTGACTAAATCGGGACACATTACTTTCCTTCCTATAATAAACTAAAGCTGTTAAAATATTCTTCTTTTCCCTTGATCTAGTCCGATAGCTATTTCTGATTATATAATATAAATTTCTCTTAAAGGGGCCTTCTAACGCAAATTTAAAAAATGATTTTTTTTTATTTTAGCATATTTGCATCTCTAAGGTAAGAAATATATGCTCAAGAAAGGGTTTACTCAAATTCAGCTTTGTTCGTCTGCTAGAGCCCATCAAACATATTTTCATATGAGACTGACAAAATCGGAGGCTAATCAAATGGAGTCTTTACTGTATTGTAATAAATAGGCAGTATTCGTAGAAGTTTCTTGTGGCCGAGTGTAGAACGACTTTGTTTCTATTTACTTAGGGTCAGCGGCGTAGCTAGAAATTCAGTTTGGTGAAAATCGAACTTAAGGGAGTACCGGAGTGGGAAATGAGCATAAAAAGTAATAAAATAAACCAGCATCACTTGACACGTTGCGCAACATACTAAATGTTGTAGAGTATGTCGTGAGTAAAAAGAGCAAGAATGCAACAAGTATAACACATTTTTATCAGTGATATAGAGACCCATGAATAGTCTTCTTTCATAAATGCACTATTCTCGATAACATAGTTTCATTCATCAGATCTGATTAGCGTTATTTTATAATGTTTCTATACAACAAATCAGTAAAATACTCACCTATTGCAAAGTTTCAACAATTCAGAAATACTCCAGCATGCTTCTGATTTTATGAAATATGAATGGAATTGCTTGCAAAAAGTATGTCGTTATGTTATTTAGGGATCAATATTGTGATGATGGCTGGTTATACAAACCGAGTGTTATATGTATGCAACGAATAGGCTAGATTCATCGATTTTGTAGAGTCGCTTCATTATACACGGTTCATCTGCTACATAGTATATTATAACAGAACCCAAATAATCCGCCAATGTATGAACTACTCCAGTAGCGATTCTAAGTAAATCATGATTGCTAGCAGGAAAAACAATTAGGTATGGTGTGTCGGTCAGATAAATAGTTGATCTACCAAATTTGAAACAATCACGGAGATAAAGCAAAGGTTTGATTCACCACTTTCATTGTGGAACTCCAATCTTCTCCTGACAATCCTATTTGTACTAAAAACACATAGCGATTTCGCCTCGTGGCAATATGAGACCATTTTTCCTTGATACCATCAGACCAGGAAGCGTTTAGCACCCAAACGTCTTCTAAGTGTCCTAGTAAGTATCTTGATACACTGCCTATAATCGCAAGTCAGTCCCATGTAGATAGGGGATCAAACATGGGACTGTCTTGCGATTATAGGCTGTGTATCGATATACACTGCCTATAAATAACTCATCGAATATAGAAGATTTCATTTCCGAAGACCATGTGCCCACTTTTCAGTTTGCTTAGGTTAGCTTAGGTATACTGCCCGTAGTTTCACTTCGTGATTGACCGAATGAGTAAACATGCTCAATGAACCAACAGTCATGTGCCCACTTTTCAGTTTGACCCAAAAATTTGCAACGAAGAGGAGATGCATTTGAGGGATTCCATGAGAAACCGGCCGACCGCAAAATATGACCATCGTCGATTCGAACGAAACTTTGCAGGTGTGTTCGCTGTATGAATCTCCATGATATTCTCTGGCAATTGGAATATTTTGATACAAGAGTAATTTTTCAAAAGGGCGTATACGTTTCTACGCGTATGAATTTCAATTTTTTTTGTTCGATTACTGTATTTTATACAGCAAAACTATCTGAGAACAAGTTACAGGGCATGAATACTTCTGTCCTAAAAAAATATACACTGAAAAAAATGTTGTGTCATTTTTCAAAAAAAACAAAAATTTATGATAAAAATTTAATTTTGCAACCCATTTTTTAAATTTTTTATATTTTGTTACCAAAAACCTAAAGAGAAAAGAAACATTTTGATTGTGATTTCATGATGGAGAAAAAATCAGTAAAAAAGTTTTTCTAACAATAACTTACATGTTTTTAAATTTCATACTAATTGACTTACAAAATTGTAATTTTATTACAGAATATAATTCTAAGCACCATTTAAAATCAAAATGCATTTAACAAAAATCTTCCAAAATGCGATAGTTTTTGAGATATTTGAAATTTTGATACTTCAAAAACAATTAATTCGTGTAATTATGCTCTTTTTAAAAGTTATTCGCGTTACCCCATCAAAAAATGTCAAAAATTTAATGTTTATCGTTTTAAAGACGTAAAAGCAACCTTTTTAGTGTATTTGGATCATGGAGAAGCTTTCAATAAAAAAGTTTTCCTAATAACAACTTTTAACATTTTTTTATAATTCTTTTTTGTGTTTTTGGATCATGGAGAAGCTTTCAATAAAAAAGTTTTCCTAACAACAACTTTTAACGTTTTTTTATAATTCTTGCTATTTGCAGTCAAAAATACAATTTTCTTTTTGAATATGATTCTAAACGCCATTTTAAATCGAAATGCTCTTAACAAAAATTTTCTAAAATGTAGTAGTTCTCGAGATATTTTAACTTTTGTTTTAACAACACAATTATTTTGTTTTATTACGACCTTTTCATAAGTTAGTCGCGTTTCTCCATCAACAATAATAGGTTTTTCAAAAGGCCCGTAAACTTTCGTGCAACTTTCTCTTTGACATCAAGGCGTAAACCATTTGAAAGTTACATGAAAGCAACCAAAATTTATTTCAACCATAGGGTCTGTTGATTAAACTATATAGCTGAATCATATGTTGGTTGTTTTCATGTAACTTTAAAATGTTTCACAATATCGCCTTGATGTCAAAGAGAAAGTTGCAGGAAAGTTTACGGGCCTTTTGAAAAACCTATTATTGTTGATGGAGAAACGCGACTAACTTATGAAAAGGTCGTAATAAAACAAAATAATTGTGTTGTTAAAACAAAAGTTAAAATATCTCGAGAACTACTACATTTTAGAAATTTTTTGTTAAGAGCATTTCGATTTAAAATGGCGTTTAGAATCATATTCAAAAAGAAAATTGTATTTTTGATTGCAAATAGTAAGAATTATAAAAAAAATTTCAAAAGTTGTTGTTAGGAAAACTTTTTTATTGAAAGCTTCTCCAGGATCCAAATACACTAAAAAGTTGCTTTTACGTCTTTAAAACGATAAACATTAAATTTTTGACATTTTTTGGTAGGGTAACTGGAATAACTTTTAAAAAGAGCATAATTACACGAATTAATTGTTTTTGAAGGAGCAAAATTTCAAATATCTCGAAAACTATCGCATTTTGGAAGATTTTTGTTAAATGCATTTTGATTTTAAATGGTGCTTAGAATTATATTCTGTAATAGAATTACAATTATGTATGTCTATTAGTATGAAATTTAAAAACATGTACGAAGTTATTGTTAGGAAAACTTTTTTACCGATTTTTTCTCCATCATGCAATCACATTCAAAATGTTTCTTTTCTCTTTAGGTTTTTGGTAACAAAATATAAAAAATTTAAAAAAATGGGTTTTTTCGCAATTTAAATTTTTATCATAAATTTTTGTTTTTTTTTTGAAAAGTGACACATTTTTTTCAGTGTATATTTTTTTCGGACAGAAGTATTCATTCCCTGTAACTCGTTCTCAGATAGTTTTGCTCTATAAAATACAGTAATCGAACAAAAAAAAATTGAAATTCATGCGCGTAGAAACGTTTACGCCCTTTTGAAAAGTTGCTCTTGAGTCAAAATAATCTTATTACCTGTGGAAAATATTTAGTCTTGCATGACGGTGAAACGTGTAGTTTCATTGGAATCTAAGATGGTCGGTCACGATTTTAAAGATTTTCGGACGGATCTTCGTGGAATTCCTCATTTGTGTAAAAAGAAAAAAAAACTTTGGAAAACTTTGCATTCATCATGAATGATTTATGTTCATATTGATTTGAAGCTATCAAATCTCCATAATTCTTCAGAGATTTTACATATTCAGATCGCTAGGAATATGCTAATACAGAACAATCTTCGAACAAAATGTTGCTGACAATAAACGCCTAAATGTATATTCAGCACATGTTGCGCTAATGTTGCGTGCGCAGTGAGTAATGCAATAAGCTTGCACTTAGTTTGATCAATGATTGTACGGAAATATGCAAATGTTTCGTACCGTAAACCGGGGTGACTTTGATCATCGGGATGACTTTGATCACTCGAAACCTTTTTCGTAGATCGCTTATTAAACCAGAATAGTCTACCGAAACATTTTCATTTAAATTGATTTTTACTCTAAACTTATAAAATACTGATTTGTTATACTTTTTGAGTATATTGTTCGGTTTTTGGGTACAAAAACTGCAAAAAACCGAAATTTGACTTTACCTTATTTTTACGAAGCTTCGTAAAGTGTCTATTTTTTATAAAACAAATAAATCTCAGATTTGAGCAAGAGTAATAAATTACAAGCGAGTTTTTATTTTTCTTTAGAGTGGGATGTGTCAAATATATTTTTAAGAGTTTGCTTATTTTAAATACAATTTTTTGTGAAACTAGTCGGCAATTATTTTAAGCTAAAATTCGCAATATTTTTTATTGTCTAACAGTCCAACGTGTTGAAATGGATGAAACTTTTTGTACAGCACTGAAATAAAACAATTTAAGCAGTTTTAAAGGTTTTCAGAATCTTTTATTCTAGTTGGACACAAATTATACGAATTTTGGTTACTCGAATTTTAGAGTATATTGAAATACTTTGTATAATACTAATTAACATCTATTTAACAACGAGTAGCTTCCAGAATTAGTTTAAACAAACATTTGAATGAAAAACATTGACATCAATAACTTTATGTGAGTGAACATGCAGGTTATCAAAGTCACCCCGGAATACGAAAACGTACTTCAATTTGAAATCATTTTTGAGAAAATAGCTGAAAGCGAAGAATTTTAGGTAAAACTATCCAATATTGTTCTCCATACATCAGTACATGGTTTAAAAATGTTAAACTTGAAAAAAATGTATTGCGTCTAAAAATATGTAATGATTATTTCGAAAAGTGATCAATGTCACCCCGGTTTACGGTACCTGTACAAAAATATCAAAATGCAATCTGAATATTTTTACGAAAGCTCGCAACACAATATAAAATATATTATATACCTTACAGAAAGATAGCCTTTGGTCAGAAATTTGTGGCACTCCATAGTCCATTGACCCAACTTAGTATGGAATGACTTAGTATAGAACGACTGTAAGAGACAAACTAGTTTCTCTGCACCAGCACATTGTTGAGAAATCATTTCTAAACGGTCAATGGATGATATTTGTTGAAAATGTAGTCTTTACTTAGTGACTTTTACTTGTGAATTGTTACATTGATTTGGAAAACGAAATAGATAATTCGTTTGGTTTATGGAACAAAAGATGTATTTCAAATATACAGGGTGTTTGGTTCATGGTTAAGAATCTCTCGGGGGGTGATAGACTGCCATATTTGGAGAAAAAAATTGTTCTACACATACCATCAAATCTCAACCGTTACAGAGTTATTGAACATTTAGTGTAAAAAACTTATTTGTCTTAAAATAACTCTAACTTTAAAAGTATACCTTGTATTTTAAATGTTTTAGTTCCATTCGAAAGGTGAGAAAATTTCGCATTGAGTGATGCCCTCACATGTTTCAGCTAATGAGTTTAAATAGCCTTTTCAAAGTAATTTATTGAAAATTAAACAATTTCAGACGATTTTTCGTTCATTTCTTGAAAATCATAATAGTTAACCTCATCTTTTTAATAATTCAGATTGTTAGTCTTGATGAGCTGCTTAATTTGTTCTTTGACATGATACACTTACCTTTTCTTATTTTCATGATTTTGGGTTATTCAACTTGGATATTTTTATGTTATTTTCACTAGTACCAGCTCTAATTGAAAAATTACGGCACTTATTGTACTTTTTTTCTTTTTATTCGAAAGCCAGGAAAATTTTACAGTGAAAAATGTATTAATACCTTTCAGTTAAGTGAATTTAGTATTCTTTTAAAAGTAAATTAGTTTAAAGTTAGTGCTATTATTAGCATTTTCGTTAATTTTCTTAAAATAGTAAATTATAAACATCACCATTATTATCATGGAAATAATGCATCTCAGCAAGCTCTACAGTTCTTTCTTTGACTCCATTCAATTATCTCTTTTGGTTTCGACGCAAAATCGTTTTTATCACATCGTTTCACATGCAAAAATAACGATTTCGAACCCACTACATTTGTGGCGAGCTCATGCTGTGTTAACTATTAAATAGCAGCAAAATGAAAAGAGATGTAGATAAAGTGTCAAATTAAAAGTTATAGAGAACATTAAGGGGCATCAAATGAACAATAGTTACGATAAATTTTGTTGATTAATAATTAGAATAATTTAAAAAACTCTCCAAAAAACACAAATTTTGAGATATTTCGTTAGTAAAAAATCATTTAGTACACTTAACTAAAGGACATTTGTACATACATTGATAGGAAATTTTCTCAGCTTTCCAATGAAATCTTGTAAATAATGATATAAAGCATATTTTTTAGATTAGAGTCTTTTAAGCACTTGCAAGTCGGTTACGGGAAAAGTATAGTAATTAAATTACTAAGAAATGAGAAGAGATAGAAATATGACGTCCAAGAACAAATTATGAATCGTCCTAAAACTCAACTTTTGGATACTGGATATTGCTATAATCATACTTCATTATTTCGAGAAAATTAGCAAAAACCTCCTCGAAAACACTAACTTTTAACTACTTTACAGTTAAAAGGTAATTAAAACTAATTACTTAAAAGATATGAGAACACCATTCAATAGAAAATTTTCTCACCTTTCGAATGGAACTAAAACATTTAAAATACAAAGTATACTTTTAAAGTTAGAGGTATTTTAAGACAAATAAGTTTTTTACACAAAAAGCTCAATAACTCTGTAACGGTTGAGATTTGATGGTATGTGTAGAACAATTTTTTTCTCCAAATATGGCAGTCTATCACCCCCCGAGAGATTCATAACCATGAACCAAACACCCTGTATATATATATATATATATATATATATATATATATATATATATATATATATATATATATATATATATATATATATATATATATATATATATATATATATATATATATATATATATATATATATATATATATATATATATATATATATATATATATATATATATATATATATATATATATATATATATATATATATATATATATATATATATATATATATATATATATATATATATATATATATATATATATATATATATATATATATATATATATATATATATATATATATATATATATATATATATATATATATATATATATATATATATATATATATATATATATATATATATATATATATATATATATATATATATATTGTTGATGAAAATCTGCTGATTTTTCAGTCAGTTATGACGGCATGTTATATATCATATATGGTGTGCCCATGAAAGTGGGCGAAGCGGCTGAGGAAATTTATTTGAAATACTTGTTGCTACCTACGTTTCGTTTTTTTCCGTAGTATTTTCAAATTTATGTCATACCTTTCTTGTACTACAACGGCTATGCAATCAATACAAAACTCAATTTTATAACCCAATTCATGCAGAAATATGTTACATAGGTACGTTAGCGCGTATTTCCATTCAACAAAATGTATCCACAAATAAGTTTTGTAGCAACCCCGAAAGCTCCAATTGTTTTTTATAGGAAAGTCCTTATTACATGAATAAGAATTTATAATTACGGTCACGTATAAAACATGAACCGGAACTACCTATAGACACTGGAAATGGAAAATTGGGATGTTTAGTGAATATTGGAATGTTTTTTTATCCTTTATCAATAAGTCTGAGGAACATAGGACTAATCCGAACTTACACATGAGATTGCACGGAATCATGCCTTTTACTTGGTGAGTCAACCATCAAATAGTCCTTGCAATCGGTGTTGCTGGACAGTCTTGCGCGAATGTTACAACACCATCAGAAAAGGGTCAAGTTGTCAAACTGTCGTATGATCCCAAATATCGCAGGCTACTGTAGATTTCCTTTCGGAAATATTCTTGAACCGAAAATATGTAAGCCTCGCCTTCCTGCAAAATTCGATGGTAGGAAGGACGACCACTTTGTTTTTAATATGAAGAGATGGCTTTTTGGCTAATAGACGAAATATAGATATTGTCGTATGAAAACCGTGACCAAAAAGCCATCTCTTCATATTCCTTCAAAATGTTCATTACCTGGCATGGAGCAATACGAGGGAACCCAAACTAAGGTAATCTTATACGATCTTACAGACAAAGCACGCAGAAGATCTCATAATTTTCCAGAAAATATACAATGTGCTTTCAAGGTTTCATCGAACGGATAGTCTCTATTGAGTTGAGGCTGTCCTAAACAATAAAATAATAATCTGTGGGCAAAGTATCAATAATCCCGACGGGCCCCCAAACTATTTATGTTACTTTGTTTTAATGAACATCACAAAAATAATGAAATGTGCTTCCCCCATAGCCATTTATTTGACTGCAGCTTGAGGTCGAATGACCCAGCACGTTCAGTATGTAACCCGGAATCTGCAATATCAAGTAGCACGTCTCATCACAGAATATTCGGTTCGACAGCGAGCACAGACGGACGAGGCACTCTATGCTATGATGGCTGGACTCATAGCACACTGGGACGCACCGCAGCTAACATTATGGAAGCCCTGGATCCCCCTGCCACAGTCGAGCAATTGCAGCCAGCGTTCACCAGTCTTCCCGGTCCTGTGTGCGGGAGCGGTGAAGGGATCTTCCAGATCGATGCAAACGGTAAGTACGAAACCGATTTTTTCAATGCGAGCACTGATCCGCTCCTTGCTTCCAGCCAATCGCGGTATTGTAACCTGCAAATATATTATCAGAACGTCGGCAGTATGAACACAGGGATCGATAATTATTTGGTAGCAAGTTCGGATGAGTGTTACGATATAATTGCCCTCACAGAGATGTGGCTAAGTGCAAGCACTCTTTCAGTGCAAGCATTTGGCACAAACTATGACGTCTTCCGTACTGATCGTAGCTCACGCAACAGTCACAAGACTGACGGCGGCGAGGTGCTTGTCGCGATCCATCGTCGTTTAAAAGTCAACTGCTCAAGGGTATCCTGGTGGCCTGTGTCGAACAGGTCTGGGTGAGAATTAAACTGGCTGGCTACGCACTCTTTCTCTGGTTTATTTTCCACCTGACCGGACACGCGATCTATCATTGATTGATGCACATACTCAGTCACTTGAACGTATCTCCACTCAGGCAAACCCTCTTGACGAGATTTTGATCGTGGGTGATTTTAGCTTCTCCGAATTGAAATGGTCCACCGCAACTGACGGATTCATGTTCGCGGATCCCGAACTGTCATCTTCCCATGCTGGTATTATCAGTTTGCTTGACTGCTACAGCCTAAATCTTCTGCGCCAAATGAATAACGTGGTGAACGAGAACAACAGAATCCTCGATCTCAGCTTTTCGAGCAAATCTGACTATGCGCCAACATTAACCGCAGCACCGTTCCCCTGGTGACGATTGTTAGACACCACCCTCTTCTGCATATTGTGCTTGAAGCGAATCGTGTGGAGTATGACTGTGACACTTTCGACACAGTCAGATATAATTTTAGAAGAGTGGACTTCTATAGCATTATTGATTTTCTGTCGAATATTCACTGGAACGAAATTCTGGACAATGATGATGTCAACGCAGCAACCCAGAATTTTTCCAACGTGTCGAGCTATGCTATTGATCGCTATTTACCCAAAAGTGCCGGCCATCACTCTAGGCACCCAGTATGGCAAACGGCCGAGCTGAAACGATTAAAAGCGACTAAAAGGGCCGCACTGAAAAAGTACTCTATACATGGGGGTTACGTGCTACGACAACATTACTTATATGTTAACCAAGTGTATAAAAAGACAGCTAAGCGGTGCCATGCCAATTATTTGCGGAACGTTCAACGCAGATTGAAGTCCGATCCTAAAACATTCTGGAAGCATGTAAACGAGCAAAGAAAGGTGTCCGGGTTACCTTAAACGATGGGCTACGGAGGGCGTATGAGCACTAATTCTCAAGGAATTTGTCAATAATTCTCTGAAAAGTTCGCGAGCGTATTTTCCAACGAGAAATTGGCACCGTCCCAGGTTTCCCGTGCGGCACTTGATGTTCCACAGTCATATCAGTTGTTGAATTCTGTCAATATCGACAATAATATGGTACAACTGGCGATTGGTAAAATGAAGGCTTCAACATCTGCAGGCCTAGATGGTATACCAGCTATTATTCTTAAAAAATGCTCTGTCGGTGTATTGGAACCTCTTTGACATCTATTTCGTTTGTCGCTCTCAACCGGAGTATTTCCCGACCTCTAGAAATCCTCCTTCATGTTGCCAGTTTACAAAAAAGGAGATAAAAGAAGTTGACAACTACCGGAGTATTACTACGCTAAGCACAATTCCTAAGCTATTTGAAATGGTCGTGTTGGAACCAGGCATTGCATTTATCGCTCATATGAGTAAATGCGCCCGGATAGTTTGCTACTGCGACAATAAAAACTCACATTTTCACACGAAAAGTTATTGGCACTCACACAACTTCTCCGGATAAATACAACGTGTTATTTCTCTGGATAAATAAAACAGCCGGAGAATGAGTGAATGAATTTTTCACGGTATCTTTTCTTCGCTCGCTGCTTTCCTGCCGTTATTCCAAAACACGAAAGTCTATCATTTTTCTTTGCCGCTTTTCTTTGTAATTAAGTGTATTTTTTAAAGTTTTTATTGATTTCCACGAAATTAAAATTTTATCACATTCTCCGGTGAGAAGGAAAAAGTCAAATAAATTTTATCCGGAAAATCATTCTCATGCTATTTGTGAAGACGGAGAATTTTGCGACTCATCTTATCTCGAAAAAGTTGGACATCGGATAAGCTTCTTTTCGCGTGAGTGAGAGAGAATTACAATGCCTGGTTGGAACCCATCTTCAATCACTGCAAACACTACATCACTGAGACCAGACTTGTTATAAACACTTCAACACACAATGAGGGCTGATATCCCTCCCTCAGGATGAGGTAGAAAAGAATGATGCAACGGGAGCATCTCTACCGTTGTGTGTGAGGACCCGAAAAATGAGAGAGTTCCTCTCTTGCTCAACGAAATGATGTGGAAAAATATTTTATTACGCATGGGATATTTGCTCCGTGGAGGAGAGTGGGCTACACCTCATGATGATTCAAGAGGAGTTTGTGATGTCCTCACACGCCTTGTGAAGAGGTAATGATTAGTTGCTATGAGGTTTTGTTATATGGGTTTGATGCGTGTGAAAAGTTTATGTCTGATATATATTTTTGTTTTTGAAATGAATGTATAGTTAAGCATTGCATGAAGCAATTCAACTGTTTATATACATAGTTTTCAAATATGTATAGGGTCATGAGCCTCTTTTCGCCCTATTACAATTAGCTCTTAACCCATTTAAAACCATTGACAGTGGGAAAAAATGGACCCAAAACGCGAAAAGGCTGGATGTCGTTTACCAGGTAAGGTTTTTCTTATGTAAAAAGGGCTGAAAAATTGATTGCTAGTATTTACAACGACCGCACGGTACGCTTCCATGCCCGTTTTGCCCCAATTCTCCTTTTCGTTTAAGTTTATTTTCAAAACTGAATATATAACTCTAAAGAAAGTTGGAAACGGCTGACACAAATTGATATTTCTTATGTAAAAAAGTCCAGAAAATCGATTGAAGACATTTAGAATCATCTCACGAAACGTATACACCCATTTTACCCCAATTCTCCACAAAACTAAAGTTTGAAGTTAATCCTGGCTTTATATTTCGGTAAAAGGCTATATGCGGCTGATCAAAAGTGATGATTCTTATGTATAAAAATCCAGGTTATCGTTTGAATATAGTTAGACTGGTCGCCCGAAACGTATGTACCCGTTTTACCCCAATTCTTTCCATAACTCAAGTATAAAGTCAAACCAGGCTCTACATTTCAGAAAGAGGCTGAATGCGGTTGATCAAAAGTAGTATTTCTAATGCAAAAAATTCTGGGAAATCGATTGAAGATAGTTAGAATGGCCGCACGAAACATGTGTACCCGTTTTACCCCAAATCTTCCCATATCTCAAGTGGAAAGTTAAACCTGACCGTGCTTCTCGAAAAGAGGCTGAAGGTGGCTGATGAAAAGTAGTAATTCTTATATAGAAAAATACGGGGAATCGGTTGAAGATAGTTGGAATGGCCGCACGAAACGTTTGTATCCGTTTTACCCCAATTATTTACATAATACAAGCTTGGTGATACACCTTACTCAATATTTCAGAAAGAAGCAGAAAGCGGTTAATCAAAACTAATTTGTTTATGCCTAATAATCCAGGAAATTGATTGAAGGTAGTTCGAATGACTGGACAAAACACGTGTATCCGTTTTACCCCAACTTCTTCCCATAGCTCAAGTGTGAGGTTAAACCTGGTTGTACTTCTCGGAAAGAGGCTGAAGGCGGCTGATGAAAAATAGTAATTCTTGTGTACAAAACTCCGGGAAATCGATTCGAGATAGTTAGAATAACCGCACGAAACGTGTATATCCGCTTTACCCCAATTCTTCCCATAGCTCAAGTGTGAGGTTAAACCTAGCTCTGCTTCTCCGAATGAAGCTGAATGCGGCTGATGAAACGTACATGTAATTCCTATGCAAAAATTGCCAGGAAATCGAATGAAAATAGAATGACCGTACGAAACGTGTATACCTGTTTTACCCCAATGCTTCACATAATGTATGTGTGAAGTTATACCTTACTCATTATTTCAGCAAGAGGCTGTAAGCGGCTCACCAAAGTAGTTTCTCTTGTGTAAATCAGCTCAGGGAATCGATTGAAGATACTTGGAATGACCGCACGAAACGTGTTGACCCGTTTTACCCCAATTCTGTCCCTTACACTTGTGTGTGATTATACTTACCCAACATTTCAGAAACAGGCTGAAATCGGCTGATAGAAAGTAATTTTTTATGTTAAATACTTCAGGGAATCAATTGAAGGTAGCTAGAATATCCGCACGAAACATGTGTATCCGTTTTATCCTAAGTTCCTCTGATAACTCAAATATGAAGTTAAACCTGGCTGTACTTCTCCGAAAGAGGCTGACTGCAACTGATGAAAAATAGTAATTCTTATGAACAAAAAATTCGCGTTCAGCCTGTTTTTGAAATGATGAGTAAGGTATAACTTCACACATACATTACGTGAAGAATTGGGGTAAAACGGGTATACACGTTTCGTGCGGTCATACTAGCTATCTTCAATCGATTCCCCGGAATTTTGTACCTAAGAATAACTACTTTTCATCAGCCGCATTCAGTCTCTTCCCGAGAGGCACAGCCAGGTTTAACTTCACATGTGAGCTATAGGAGAAATTTGGGGTAAAACGGGTACACATATTTTGTCCAGTCATTCGAACTATCTTCAATCAATTCCCTGGACTATTTAACATAAAAAAGTTACTTTTAATCAGCCGGTTTCAGCCTGTTTCGGAAATAACGAGTAAGACATTACTTCACACATACATTATGTGAATAATTGGGGTAAAACGGATACAAACGTTTCGTGCGGCCATTCCAATTATCTTCAACCGATTCCCCGGATTTTTCTATATAAGAATTACTACTTTTCATCAGCCACCTTCAGCCTCTTTTCGAGAAGCACAGTCAGGTTTAACCTCACACTTGAGCTATGGGAAGAAGTTGGGGTAAAACGGATACACGTGTTTTGTCTGGTCATTTGAACTATCTTCAATCGATTTCCTGGATTATTTGGCATAAAAAAATTAGTTTTGATTAACCGCTTTCTGCTTCTTTCTGAAATATTGAGTAAGGTGTATCACCAAGCTTGTATTATGTAAATAATTGGGGTAAAACGAATACAAACGTTTCGTGCTGCCATTCCAACTATCTTCAACCGATTACCCGAATTTTTCTATATAAGAATTACTACTTTTCATCAGCCACCTTCAGCCTCTTTTTGAGAAGCACAGTCAGGTTTAACTTTCCACTTGAGATATGGGAAGATTTGGGGTAAAACGGGTACACATGTTTCGTGCCGCCATTCTATCTATCTTCAATCGATTTCCCAGAATTTGTTGCATAAGTAATACTACTTTTGATCAACCGCATTCAGCCTCTTTCTGAAATGTAGAGCCTGGTTTGACTTTATACTTGAGTTATGGAAAGAATTGGGGTAAAACGGGTACATACGTTTCGGGCGACCAGTCTAAATATATTCAAACGATAACCTGGATTTTTATACATAAGAATCATCACTTTTGATCAACCGCATATAGCATTTTACCGAAATATAAAGCCAGGATTAACTTCAAACTTTAGTTTTGCGGAAAATTGGGGTAAAATGGGTGTATACGTTTCGTGAGATGATTCTAAATGTCTTCAATCGATTTTCTGGACTTTTTACATTTCTTATAAAAGAAATGTATAGAATTCGCTCAAACTTTCAAGATTTTTTCCGAGGCCCGGAGGGCCGAGTCTTATATACCAATCGACTCAGCTCGACGATCTGGGACAATGTCTGTGTGTGTGTGTGTGTGTCTGTGTGTGTGTGTATGTAACGGACAAATTCTCATTCGTGTTTCTCAGCAATGGCTGAACCGATCTTATCCAAACCAATTTTAAATGAAAGAACTAAAAAACAGTATGAACGCTATTAATTTGTTTTTGATTCTGATGTTTAGTTTCCAAGATATAAATGTTTGAATGCGTAAAAATGGCGTTTTTTGCAGTTTTTTTAAATTATCTGCCGAAATTGACAATATAGATTAACAATTTATATGTTTTTAGACAGCTTTAACGAATACCTTTCGAACAAGCTATAGATTTTTGAAATCGGACTATTATCAAAAGAGATATTTAATATTAAATGCGGACGAAAGATTTTCATCATTTCCCATTGCCAGAAATATGACCAAAAACATGTAATCTATTATTAACGCCAAAACGGCTTATTTTAGGTCAATAGTATCTTCGGAGAATTTAATGGAGGCAATATGCCCTTTCTTTTGGTATTGTGCTTTTGCTGATTAATCCCCCTATGAGTGAGATATTTTCACAAATTTTCGTGGAAGTGATTATATCGAAATGATGCCTTCAGCAAATTTGTAGCTCTTACTTTTGCGAATAACTTTACTGAAGACTTCAAATATCTATTTTGAATACTTTAAAAGTTATGGCTTATTGTTTGGGGATTACTCTTTGTCGCCTATTTATTGTTCAATATAGTAATAATCCATTGAAATAAGCCAAACATTATTTCGATAAAACGAATTTCGTGTTTCATTTTTCTATCTACAACCGCTAGAAATAATCACCGAATACTTCCAAGTTGTCTGGAAGGAACTTGATAACTTATCAGTGCAAAAATGTTCATTTGTGCTAACCTTCTGACTGCATTTTTTCTAACTTATGACCATCGGATCGATCTGAAACATATCGGAAAATGAAAAGCGAAGTAAATAACTCCAAGCAACGGCGTAGCCAAGAGAAGGTTTTGGGGTTTTACACCATACAACCCCACCCCCCCCCCACCCAAAAAAAAAATATTGGATTGAAGTTGAAAATTGATAACCTGTTGTTGTAAACATCATGAGGACTTTTGATAAATTGTCGGAATGGGGTCCTGATATGTAACTGATCTATTGGTCTTGATTTCACAGTTGTCTAATAGTCCTGCCTGAAAACATTCTAATAGAAAATTCCAGAGTTCTGTAATCAATCATAATGATCAGATTTATTTTCAAATTGAGCTCGTTTTTGTAGAGATGTACTGTAATAAGGGTCTTTATTTAATAGGAAGCAAAGTTAAAATTGAGTTAATGTCTATGAAACATAGAACTGCTCACCAAAAAAATGCATAACTTTCAACATTTGCTAAAAATGTTTTTGCCTTTCTCATTCACTCTAAAATTCGTCAATCTAATCCCGTACCGGAGGGCCGAGTGTCATATGCCAATCGACTGAGATCGTCGAGATCGGAAAATGTCTGTGTGTGTATGTATGTGTGTGTATGTGTGTATGTGGAAAAAATGTGACCTCTGTTTCTCAGAGATGGCTGGACCGATTTGCACAAACTTAGTCTCAAATGAAAGGTACAACCTTCCCATGCTATTGAATTTTTTATTGATTGGACTTCCGGTTCCGGAAGGGGTTGCTACTTTAAAATTACAACTAGTTTAAAATTTCTTAACAAGTTGAAAATTTTCGGCAGGACCTGGACCTCCCGGATCTTTCTCCATGATCCGCCGCTGGTTTCAAGCGATGTTTCAGTATCACATGGTATCCATTGTATGTATGTGCAAATCGTACTGAACATGAAATATTCATTTCCACCATTGTATTGAACATAACCAGCCATGTAATCGTAGTCTGGACAAATGAGACAAGCACAATTGCACTACTAGGTGGATTAAAACAAATTTTTATTTTGGGAATGCGTCGAGTTGAGACGAAAACGTAATATGATTAATAACGAGGATAACACTTTCCGAATGTAGAGAGAAAATTTATGAAAAATGACGATTTCCATACGACTCTAGCAGGTCCTGATCGATTTTGATAAGCATTTGATTTTTGTTGTATGACCAATTATATGTACAGGTCAAAAACAGTAATTTAAGGTCAAGATAACATCATTTTGAAACCGCCAATTTCGGAGGTTTAGTATCTTCGATGAGTTTTACAAACGTTAAACAGCGCATCATTTGATAAAATTATTTTGACGGTATATCGTCCAAGAAGTATTTATGGTAAATTTTCTCAGGTCTCAACAAATTCGCTAAAGACACGAACTCTGTTACTATTTTCTGAAAAATTAATTCTGCATAATTTTAAAACTTTAAAAATTACGGTTTCGGTATTATGCCGTTTGGACAGAATGATCGATTATCACCAAACTCCAACTAAACCGAATTTCTGGCTACGCCGCTGACTTCAAGTAAGTAGAAACAAAGTCGTTCTACACTCGTTCACAAGAAACTTCTTCGAATGCTGAATATCTATTATAATACATTGAAACTCCGATTTTATCATCCAAATATGAACATATGTTTGATGGGCTCTAGCAGACGAATAAGACTGAATTCGAGTAAATTCTTTCTTGAGCATGTTTTCCTTATCATGAAGATGGAAATATGCAAAAATAAAAAGTTCATGATAATCAGAAATAATTATCAGACTACATCAAGGGACGGGAAGAATATTTTAACAGCTTCAGTTTATTATAAAGAAAAAAATTGCCCGATTTAGTCAATGTCCCCATTTTGTCAGCCTAAAATACACCATGAGGTTGATAAAAATGGATCTTTATTGCATTTCATTTTCGGGGATTTTTTTATTGCATCGAACTACAACAATTTTTAGGTAGCTTTCAAGGGGTTATTTTATAGATTTCTTCCAAAATTTGGCGAACCTATTCCAATTCGTATACCAATTAATTGGTATACTTAAGGGTTTATATGTTACAGATAGAGAAAATACTGAAAATTTCAGCTTTTTTCATACACAATATTACGAAAGCTTATTAAACAATTTTTCCTAATATGTTTGTGAAAATTATAAACTATTTGAAATTTTTTAATAGTTTTATTTTTTATTTAGCCGTGATTTTTTAATAAATAGTGACCATCGCTTCACAACGTAGTCTATTTTTCATGGCTTGCGGTGAGCAAGATCTCTCGAATTGCTGAACTGAAAATTATGGAATAGAAATTGATTTTTAGTATTCTTTACAGATTTAAATCGCCGCGCAGATGGCTCTGAATTAGACCCGCTGGTGCCCTAAGACGATTTCGCTAGATTTTCAGAGCACTGTGCACCCAGTGCATTACCGCAGGTGACGGAAGGTTATCGACAAGATTCGTGAAAATGAAAATTCCCGTAATGATGATGATTTTCCCAAACGGTTCGTTTTCGAGAGGATTTTATTTGTTCTTTGGCATTAGGATTAGCGATAATAATTCAAATCAAGGATACTGGGAGACTGGGAAGTCACCTTTAGAAAAAGTCGATGTCGAAGTAAAATTTGAAACAATGCACGCATGCACTTCAGAGATAGCGTGATATCAGGAGCTGCGATTTCATTTCAACGCTTTTTTGTGAAAAGGGCGATAAGGCTTTTTTCATACATGCGAATGAGGGCTTTGAAACGCAACAAATTAACCTAAAAATTTTGATTCTACGATATTGCTTTCTTTCTATCTTTTGCTGTAGTTTACAAAAGATACAACGGGCGAAACTGTATTTTTGTTTGTTTATTTAAAGTTTCGCCCTCCACGCTCCATGCAAACAAACAGGGCGATGCTTTTTTTGCTAGTAGTTTAGAGGCGAAACTGTTATTTTCGTATTTTTTTTTTGGATTATCAAGCTGATACCAGCTGTAAATAGTAACAATGATCGCTATTGAAAAAACCCGGACGAAATCGGCGGTGTAAAACGGTAGTTATTGTAAAAAAACGTGAGGGCGATACTTCAATGCTGATAGGTGGGACCGAAAAAGTAAACAATCGCCAAAGGGGCGATACTATCATTTTGTCAATTTCAATAGCAAAAACAAATTTTAATTTAATAATTTTAAATACTTTATGAAGTTTTGGGTTTCAATCACTGAATCATGCAATCTAGGATGTAAAAAAACACAATAGTTCTTAAATAGGAAATAAAACCAAGTCTGGAAATATTCACTGTTGATTTTCTTTGAATGGTATCACTGCTAGTATCGCCCTTTTCAAGAAAAAGCGTTGATTTCTTAGTTCGCAGTCGCATTGGAAATTTGAGTAAAATATAAACTTGAAATCGATTCAAAAAAAATTTCGATTTTTTTTGGCTCAGTACAATATATAAGCCCTTTAGGAAAATTCAGTTTTCCCACCACAATTTAGATATTTTATTAACAGAGCATTAACAAAAATTCGTTGGTATGTCTATTTTATGGGCCATTTTTTTGCTTTCCCATTGATTTGGTTTGAGATTTCTAGCACTGATGTCCTATGCTGATTTGAGCGATTCTCTGAGTCTTGCCACAATCCCATGTAGTATGTGTTATCAAAAACATCGCGAAGCATCAAGTTATAAATGTTCTCAAAAGATATAATATCCGAAGAGTGATAAGAGTTATAAGAAATGTCTCATCACACTGTTAGGTGGATTAAAAGCGTTTTTACATAAGAAATATCAATTTGTGTCAGCCGTTTCCAACTTTCTTCCGAGTTATATATTCAGTTTTGAAAATAAACTCAAACGAAAAGGAGAATTGGGGTAAACTGGACATGATAGCGTACTGTACGGTCATTTTAAATACCAGAAATCGACTCCCCAGACATTTTTACATAAGAAGTATTCATTATTGATTACAACACTTAGCCTTCTATCAAGCTATTGAGTAAAGTCGCGTTTTTGATACTTTTTTTTCCCACTGTACATTGGTTAGAGTAGCGTTTGCCATATATTCGTACTATCTTTTGACTTAAATGGTAGTGCGATATTTTGGGCACCAGATTAGAGTTTTCGTTGCACTCAAACAGAAGTATTCCACCATTCTCGGGCCATTTATTATTTTACTAGTGGTTCTTAGGAACGAAGCCAACGTGTTGGTGCCAATTTATAGAAATTTCATCGATTGTAGGCCTCGTAAGTGATAAAATAGTACAGTACCCTCCTTAAGGGGCCATAATTTGCCAAGCGATATATTATTAAAATATAATACTCCTTTGGGAAGAAGTAGTTAGGTATCAAAAATTGCTACGTTTTTTGACGTATGACACCGAGGGTTCGTCGCGGTTGCGGTAATTACCGCAATCGCGCGGTGTTTACCGCACCCGCACCGCAAAAACAGCGGTGCGGTGAGACACTTTTTCTCGCGGATGCGGTGCGGGAAATGAGCTTTTACCGCGCGGTATTACCGCAACCGCACTTCAAAAAATAATTGATAAAGTCTGCAGTCTGCATTAAAAAGTGAATTAAAGCTATGACTTTTACCATTTAAGAAGGACGCAACTAGATTGATTTTCTGAACGAATACTTAGCAATGTCATTATTAGGAACATCTCTCTCTCTCTCTCTCTCTCTCTCTCTCTCTCTCTCTCTCTCAGAACGTTGGAGTTTAATTTATTACCCTACAATAGAGAAACATGATAAACATTTAATTGCTCTAATTTCCATAGACTTGACAATGATTTGAAAAGAAATCTGAATATAATCTGTATTCGACCCATCGCTACTTGATTTTTTACATTTTGGTCATTCAAACATGATAAAACATATTGTTACTAAGAAATAAAATCTATAAGCTGTGTCCAATATAGTTTGGCACCATTATTTTAACGACATATTTTGAAAACTATTTATTTTATACTTCAAAGAAAAAAATTACAAATAAACCTTTTCAAATACATAAAACGCAAAATCCAATCATTGAAAAACAATTGAATTTTACTGTCAAATCCAATTACAAAATGCATCATTTCTCCTGACATTGTCTCAACTGTGAATTTTGGTTAATTTGGAGGATTTAGAGATGGACTAATGATAAAAACAATCCAAAGAATGTGATTATCATCATCAAACCAAACGAATTCGAAGGAATTTTTTTCGCGTGCGTCCATTGTTTGTCCAACTGGGAACATTTTCTACCAAATTAACAAATAATATTTTTCAGTTAGGAGTATTTTGTAACTTTTTGAAAGTAAAGCTTTCGAAGTTAGTGTAGGGCATTGCGATTTTTTTTGTGTTTCTCAAAGTCTCCCTCAAGGTCTTCCTTCATATTGTGACAAGTCAAAGTTAGCCCAGATGCCAAATTTTGCATAGTTTTTGACAGTTTTTGTCTTAATAGAAAATTTATCTCGAAACTTTAACGTAGGGGTTTTTACATAGAATCTGTATACAAAGTTTGAAAGAAATCGGTTAAGTAGTTTTTGAATGGCTGGTAACACCGCAAATCATGTTTTTTCAGAGACGTTCTACAAAAAGCTTCGTCACCGAGTCGTTTGTCGATATTTTTGCATGGAAAAATTACAGCATGTTATTGAAATGATACACTATAATGTACAAAAGTTTTGATCAGTTCACTTCACTCAAAGTTTAAAAAAATCGAGAAAAAGTGTTTTTTCACGCCAAAACACTCACCCCTCTTAATAAAACTTGCAAAGTTGAATATTTTCATAAAAGTTACATTCTGAGGAGTCCGTCAAAGATAATTTTCGTGTAAATAAGAATAACATTTTATTATATATGGCTACTCAAAACAAATGAATAATTTTTCAGCACAATTTTTAAAATACATGATTTTTACCACATTACCGCGCGGTGCGGTGCGGTAAATGCAATGCGGTTGCGGTAAGCGGTGCGGTTTTATTATTTTTTTTGCGGTTGCGGTGCGGACTATCCATTTGCCGCCCACATCCGCACCGCGACGAATCCTAGACACCCATAGCTAAGCTAAAACGTGACACACATGTTTCTATTGAAGCAAACCGTTTATTCGTTACGCACTGTCCAGGTGGATTAAGCATTTGTTACCAAAACTTCATCATAACTCATTTCACGGTGCTATAGTGATTTTTTAACTTTTCAAGTGAACTAGCATAGGTTATAGTGCAACACAAAATGTTTTGAAAAATGTTGCATGCCCCCAAATTGATTTATAACAGAATTAAATGTTCTTCCGAATTCTTATTAGCCTTTGGAAGAATGTTGAACCATTTGCATATTTGTCATGAAAAAAATGCAAAACATGACAATTTTCTTATTATTGTCGCAATATAGCACAATATTTCTTTCATAACAGAATAATACAGTATACCTTTGGAAAGGTGCAGTTGTTCTCTTTAGAACTTTCTAGAAATCGGCTAAGTCTGGACAACGTAACTAATGTTTTGGTGCCAAAGGTCTCAGAAAATGTTTTTTGCTATAAGTGAAGATGATAAGGAGTAATGAGAGCAGCCTTTATTTTTTCAAATTTTTCATTGCACTTTGAAGGCAATACATTCGTTAAAAAATCGGTTAACATGTTATTTAAAAAATAATAATGATGTTGTAAAGCACTCCCGTAGGTACCTGGGCAATGATGTGAGAAAGAACTCTGCGAAATATCTAAACGATTAGTATAGGAGGTTTTAAGTTAGTGTGTACACCGCATTTTTTCGAGTTTCCTCCTGAAAATTCAATGCCACTCACCCAATTTTTAATACTTTGCAATGAAAATTTACAAATGTCAATCAATCTGTTTAAACATTATTTCTCTTCTAGGGGGATTATTTAGTGAAATCAGTATCAAAATAAGAAGCTTCGTCTTCTGCTCCGAATATAGGGAAAAGAGGTAAACCTCTTACAAACCTATAACTAAACTATTTATGGAGAAGCGTTTCGAGTTCGAAAACAAAATTTGTGAATCTAATTGAATTGGTATGAAAGCTGTAAAATGTTCGTATTTAAGCGCAACGAAAACTCGAATTGAGTGTTCCAATTATTACCTTACCTTTTAAACCAATGCGTTGAACAAAGATGGAAAAAACTGCTCTAACCAACGGCTACAAATTAGTAGGGTGATAATAGAAACAGGCCGAAAATAGGCTCATTACCCTAGCGTTGAAAGATAATCAGAATAGCATAAAATTTTCGACTATATATAATTTTAAATATTGCTGTCGATAATTATCTCATTTTAAAAATGTATTGCTCATTGGAAATTAATCCGCACAAACTTTCTACTTTGACATTTAGTAATAAATAAACACAAACAACTATTTTTTTAAAACTTCATTACTTGGAAACTAACCGGCCAAAACAATCTATAATAGAGATAAAAACGAAACTATTTGATAAAAACATTTTTTTTAAATTTTATTGAGAAAGAACGCTAGAATAGAATCGAATATTTTGCACCCATTTTACTTGGAAGCGATTTCATGTTGTATTAGATTTCAAAATCAAAATATTTATCTTCTATTATGGTGTTATTGAGTTTGACGAATAGGATTGATTTTAAATTTTCCGAGCTTAGTGTTGTCTGATCGTTAGTATTTTACCAAGGCCACTGAATCCTCGCTCAATTGAAACCTGTGTACAAGAAGTGCTCAAGACCGTTTGCCACAGTAGAGTCAAAACTGGGTCCTCCAGCCTCTTACATTCCCACCACATGATGATATCCATATTCCACGAAGCACTGATCTACACCACGAAAATTATACTTATATCCCCATCCTACGCAGCAGACAAAATTCCATCAAAACAAGAGAGGGAAACAATCACTCTCGCGCTCCACACTCTCAGCATTTTGGAAGAGGGATTCCAACCCATCTTCAATCAGTTTTGCGCTCTCGCCTCTCCTGTGTGATGCACATAACATCCTCTAATCATTGAACAAGTCATCACCTCTGATGATGAGTTTGCTTGTTGAGTGGGAGAAGAGTTTTTTTCTGCTATTGGAGAGGTGTGTGAAGTCCTCCTCAGAATATTGATACCTCACCTCATTTTGGCATCATGAGTGATGCTCCAGCAAGCCTGACTGAGACTCAACATAGATTTATGCCGAAACGTTCAACATCTACGAATCTTCTGTCGTTCACGTCCTATATGACAGATGCCATGTCTGATGGCATAAATAAATAAATAAATAAATAAATAAATAAATAAATAAATAAATAAATAAATAAATAAATAAATATATAAATAAATAAATAAATAAATAAATAAATAAATAAATAAATAAATAAATAAATAAATAAATAAATAAATAAATAAATAAATAAATAAATAAACAAATAAATAAATAAATGAAACATATCGTTGCAGTCGACTTCTCGAAATTTACTATGAAAGATGTTTGGGTTCACTTACGGACGTATGTAGTCTGGGATTTCACGAATCTTATCTTTCATGGATGTGTCGAAAAATACAGTTGAATCAAAAGCATGAGAGAGAGATTGACACGTTTGGGAATTGATATTTTGTGGCATGTGATCGAAGTATAAGAACGGGTGTAGGGATTGAACTCGACAAGCGTCTCAAAATTTACAATTACTAACGGGTTCAAGATATCGCATCAAATGAGCATTCGATATGAGAGGTACCAAAATTGATTTTTCAGCGGAAGGACGCCCGCCAACACTTCTAGACTCATCGTATGGGTCGAATGCATGCAACCCAAAGCAATGCGCAACCAACAATACTGAATTCACTCCAGTTTGGTGAAGTGTATGTTCGCAGTGGCACGAAAACAGAAACAGCCGTAATCTATCACCGACAATATTGTAGTTTGGTAGCCTGATCGGGTCTCCTGAATAGGCACTCCGCCATGTAACGGTTATTGTACGCAGAAAGTTGATCCTTTGTTGGCACATCTGTTACAAATCTTTAACACAAGAACGTTACACTTACTTTTTCTACCTTAGAACACTGCACTGGGGTACAAACGTAACCCACGCGTTTGATTGCAATTTTCGCAGGTAAAAATGCAAACTAAAGAAATATATATCATTTTATTCTTTTTTAATTGCGAAAATAGCTGTGAAATTGAATGTACGGAATTTATTGAATCAATGAGCTTGAGATTGAGCTTGTTCGACAATCCCTGGCTGCTACTCCGTTATCGATCGGGACTGGCTGAAGTTGCACAGGGAATCAGTAGATAATTATGCTTGGGAGTAGCGAAACATCTTTCAATGTGCAACTCCTGGTAATTCTAAAGTGTTTTTGATCAATACCGACGCCGGCCAGGCCAGAACGTAGATCGCGGAAGGAAAGGGAAGGAATGGTTAGTGCGATACTTGATTTTGCTAGAGGCCGTATATACTACTGCGCACTCCACAAGTATCACGGGAGGATATTTTTGTTACTAAGAGTGTAGACAGTGGATCTACTTCTTCTCTACCGACGTCAGAGAGGTAATTCCACTACCTGTACTAGACATCGATCCACCAATTTCATGGACCGGGGACCAACGGCTTTACTTCCCTTCCGAAGGAAGACATGACCACAGATATTTGCACCTCAGAAAAATCTCAACGACATAGGCTGGAATTGAACCCAGGCCAAATGGAATGAGTGGCGGACACGCTTACCACTCAACCACCGGCGCCGCCATGTACGGAATTTATTGAATCAATGATACATAAATTAGATTGAACAAAAAAAAATTTCTGGTTTTGACTTTTTTCACAAAAATTACTATAAATTTGCGAATTTTCAACCGATTTGAAAAAAATCAAATGTTTCTAGTATAACGGTATACAATGGAATTTCGATATTCCTGAAAAAGTGCAATTATTTGGAAGAGTGAAAGTTGAAAAATCGGGTTTTGGAAAATACCAAGAAATGGAGCGGAAATTGAAATGAAAAAATTATTTCTGACCAGTAATTCATTGGTTAACACGCACCGTTACTGTTACAGCAGTTACTGTGCGCAAATTATACTTGCGAACCATTGTTTTGAAAAACTATGAAAAATAAAAATCAAAGCAATAAAAAAACAGCGTAAATGAGAACGATTTTTTTCTACTTCTAAACAAATTGACAAATTGTCCAAGATATCTTGCAATAGTCCTTCCAAATCGACAGCTTATGAACCTGTAATAGAGACCACGCCGTCATCTGCAAGATGCCTAAGCGTGTAGTAATCGGCAAGACATTCGTGAATGTAATTCACGTAAAAGATGCAGAGTAGGGAGCTTATACATGAGCCCTGTGAAAGAGCCATATAACTAATTCGGAACCATGCGGAAAATGCATGAGTTTATTAGACGACAAGTTTGGCAAAAAGTTGTTTAAAATCGATTAAGGACCATGATGGTGCAGCTTCTCAGAAAAAATCATGATAGAAATTTAATCAAAAGTCCCCTAATATCCAAGCAAACTGATGCCATCTGCTCTTTGCTAGCATAAGCCATATGAATTTCCGTTGAGAGCAACGCAAGACAATCATTCGTCCCTTTGCCTTTGCGGAAGCCAAATTATGTATCTGATAGTAAGCCATTTGCTTCCCAATTGTCAAGGCGGAGTAAGATCATTTTCTCGAACAACTTTCGGATGCTGGACAGTAGAAATCGGTCGATACGAGTTGTGGTCGGAGCCTGGTTTTCCTGGTTTTTTGATGGCGCGGACCTCCACTTTCCTTCAGTCATGTCCAGTATCGAGAATCAAGCCAGCCACTGGGTTCCTGTTCCCATGTCGTAAGAGGAGACTGAAAACAAGAGTCGTCAAGCCAAGGTGTTTCTCCGTGCCGTGGACTGAATGGCTGGCAGTTCTAAAATATGCCAGTCGCGCACGGAGTGTCGTGAGTCTTACCCTTGCTGTGTTAAGCGAATCTCTGACACAGTCGACGTTTTTTTCTTCGCAAATTTTTGCTGTCACGGTAAATACGACTGTTGACAACATAAAAAAGAAATACGTCTATTGTTTGTCATATTTGCCGCATAATGAACTATCGCCTGCTGATGATTTCAAGAGGGTTGTATAATATAAGGGTTGTATCATATTGTGGCAGAAATGGGTTTCCTTTCATGATCACCCACCACATAATTTGGGACAGCTCAGATATCAATTTGAGATGCACCGAATTAATGGAATACTTAAGTAGCACAAATCTGCACATACTTAATGCATGAAACTGGCGAACCTTAGCACGAGCTGTCAGAGAAGAGGTGTTAGATGTACCTCTCTGCTCTGACGGTAAAACGCATGAGTTGCCAAACTGGCTCGTACCAAACGAGCTCAAACCGTCGTTATTTCCAAGTGACTTGGATGAGGTCGTGGATAAAACAAGCTCACTCATAGTAGCATAAATAAGTTACTTTCGAAATCGAAAGACTTTGATGTCAGTTCGATTAGAACTGCTAATGGTGAATACTCGTCTGACAAAGATGTAGTACTCAGCTGTTTTTTTTGACACACACTTTCCACGCTGTACAGAACCATCGCCGACGACTTCCTCTGAGTTCTTTTCAGGTAGTTCTGATTCTTGGGTATTTGCTCGACAACCAACCGTGACAACCGAATCTACCAAATGGGAGATTGAAAGTTTTGCTCCGTATAAGTCGCCTGGAAAGGATGGAATCATTTCAGTTCTACTACAAAGAGCATATGAACGTTTCAAGCATATTTTGAAAAATATTCTTACTTATAGTCTTACAACAGGATACATTCCATTAGCGTGGCGGGAAATAACTGTCAAATTCATTCCCAAAGGTAGCCGCTTCACGTATGAGGAGGCAAAGAGCTTAAGACCGATCAGTTTGACCTCCTTCCTTCTCAAATCAGTGGAGCGTTTATTCGACCACTATATTCGAGATGTTAGCTTGGGCGTTGCATGCAATGCAACATGCATATCAGCGGGGAAAGTCTACTACCACTCTGTTACACAATATTGTCTACAACATTGAAAAAGCTTTTTCACAAAGGTAATCAAGTTTAGGAGTTTTTCTCGATATTGAAGGTGCGTTTGATCGTATCTTTCGAATCCATTTCGGAAGCAGCCCGAGGTCATGGAGTACCTTCATATATCACGAACTGGATACACGCAATGCTTAGCAACCGACATCTGTGCTCATCGTTAAGACAAGTAGAGATAAGGAAACTGAGTGTCTGCGGATGTCCTCAAAGTGGTGTGCTGTCACTACTTCTATGGAACCTTGTCGCCGATTGCTTGTTGGAGAAACTTAATAAGCTTGGGTTTCCAACGTATAGTTTTGCCGATAATGGGGAAACCGAGGAGATTTGAAACAGAGGAGAGTTGAAACAATGCCCATTACTAGCGAAACAGTACCGTTGCGGATAAAACAATAATGCATTTGTTTTATTTATATCGTGCCCATAAACCCTCCAATACAAGCCAACTACGCTAAATAAGTGGTTAAGTACTTACGGTAAACACACTACAAAAATGAGCAAATGTAAGTTTTCGTTATTTTATTAAGATATTAAGTAATGTTTGATCATGAAAATATTACTATTATATAGTCTAAGAGTTACCATTTATGAATTGTATACGTTTCTTTCTATGTTTGCGAGGTATAAATTGTAAATAATTGGATCAAGCCTTACTTCTCGACCTACGAGAGTTGAAACACCTTGTTTCAACTCTCCTCGATGATGAACTTCTAGTCTTATGGTAATGTTACAATCACGTTAACGTTCCTGAACAAATAATAATAATCAAGATTCTTCTTTCCTGAATTGGCAACAGTGATCAACGTTCTCAATCTATTAGATCTTGGTCATTTATAACCACGGAATATGTATTTGTTCTAATTGTTTCCTCCTATCAGTTTCTGAAGCTTGGAGTGAAGTGACCATAATTCAAAATGAATCAAATACTACCGACATGGATACCAATTTACCTGTTTTCATAAACTCGTATCACTTGTATTCATAAATAGTATCACTGGTCATATCAACCATTTTAATGAATGCAGAATGTTCTAGGGGAAGTGGTTGGAAAACAATACATAACTAAATGCATGAAAAATGGGTTGCAAATGTCTTAATTTTACGGTTATAGTTAATTAGTGGTTAGGTAAAGCATCTTACTGTTAATATTGTTGGGATAATTGCAGAAATTTCTGCATTTGTAACCAAAATCACAGTTGTAACATTTGATGCTTTAGAAACCGTTTTGATAATATTTAAAATAATTGGTTACTTGTTCCAACTCACATTAATTGCTGTTTCAACTTTCCTCGGTATGAGGAGAGTTGAAACAAAGAGAACACTGTTACAAAAATCAATATATTGATGCTATGTTATTGATTTGTACAACTTATTTTGATGTAATTTGATTAAGCATAAACAGAAGTAAGAAATTTAAAAATAAGCAATCATCGAATGACAGTTTTTGTCGAATTATCTAGCAAAAACAAAAAAATGTTTCAACCCTCCTCGGTCTCCTTTAATGATCACAGGTATTTGCATTAACATACTTTTTGATTTGATGCAATAAGCCTTATGTGTTTTTGAGCAATGGTGTCTTCATGTTGGACTATAAGTTAATCCAAATAAAACATCAATGGTGCTTTTCACGCAACGATTACAACCGGAGCTCGTCCATTGCAGTTCTCTGACTCTGAAGTTATTATTGCAGTTCAAGTGAAGTAAGTAGGGGTAATTCTTGACTCAAAACTTAATTGGACAGCTCACATCGATTTCAGGATCAAGAAAGCTTGCATGGCCTTCGGCCAATGTTGACGGGCTTTCAGTAAATCTTGGGGACTCCAAGTACATTCAATGTTAAACCATCTTCAGAGGATGGTCTTTATGGCAATGACTGGTGCGTTCTTGACAACACCTACTGCTGCCCTAGAGGCACTCTTGAACATAAAACCACTACATGTGTTTCTGCAGCATGAAGCACTTTCTGGAGTATACCATTCCAAGGATACTGTGCTCTGGAACAGTAACTCAATAGATCGTGCAACTAGCCACACAAGATTGTGGCCCCAAATGGTTACATGGGATGCATAAACACTTGCTCCCAGTGACCTTACGCTCACATGTAGTTATCTTTTTGAAACTTTCAATATGAGAATTCCTCTTCGCGAGGAATGGCTGTCTGGCTGTATAGAGCGACAACTTGAAGAGTACGTAGTTTGTTATACTGACGGTTCTTTGTTGGAGGGCCGAGCCGGTGTCTATTGTCATGAAAGGAGATTAAACCATTCTCATTCACTTGGTAGATACTGTACCGTATTCCAAGCAGAAATCTTTGCGATTCTGTGTGACGTACAATAAGCACTTCAACAGGGAATTTGCGGTAAAAGAATCTATTTTTGCTCTGATAGTCAGGCTGACCTGAAAGCACTTAGTTCGGCAGATTCGAGATCAAAATTAGTAATCGCATGTCGAACTCAAACCGAAGAACTTAGCCTTTCAAATGTTATCTACCTTCTATGGGTACCTGGTCATTCCGGTATTACTAGAAATGAGTGGGCTGACGAATTGGCTAGAGCTGGCGTTGCGACTGACTTCGTTGGTCCAGAACCAGTTCTACCACTGTCGATAAGTTGGATAAAGCACAAAATTCGTTCTTGGGCTGCATCCGAACATGCCAACCATTGGCGTAGCTTGCAAGCTTGCGTTCAAACAAAGACTTTTCTGCCGGATGTGAGTCCGAAAATGTCAAAGAATTTGTTGCATTTTTCCAAGTACAACTGCAGTATTCTAGTCAGGGCACTGACTGTACATTGCAAACTCAATTATCCCATGGCTACTATTCAGGGCGCTGAGTATTATTCATGTGATTTTTGTGAGTCCGACTACGGTACATCATATTATTTGATATGCAACTGTCCTGTAGTAATGCAATTACGTATCCGGATTTTTGGTTCTCCATACATAGATGAACCTATGTACAGAGAGCTGAAACTGAGTGATATGCTATTGTTCCTAACCCAGTGTGGTAAAGAGCTATAGTTTTAGCCGTATTTGAATGACAATCTTCGGGGGTGTTATCGTTCTGTTATCTCAATATCCCCTCGGGAGTGTTGATATATCCACTCACAGTTTAAATAAAAATTCTGAATCCCTCCGGGGGTTGGAAGTTTCATTCCTGCTATTGTAGCACCTGCAGATCGTTCAGAATTCCTCCGGGGGTGCAGAATGCTCTATTTTTATTGTTTTGTGTCACTATTTTCCTTACCCCTAACCTTACCAATTCCCCAATCCTTCGCATTAGGAAAATGATGAAAAGACGATTCTTGGCAAGGCACATATCTCCGATCAGCATGGGGAACGTAACATTTGAGCCAGTCGCTACTGCTTCCTGATAGTATAGATGTTCGTAGAGACCGGTGGCGTAGCTATCTTTAGCATATTTGCAAAAGATCGCTTAGAGCGTCCCTGAAGAGATTCACGTCGCGCTGTTTGTACGTGGAACATGTCGGGAGATCAAGTGAATTTCCCCACATTAGAGACACTTTTCGATATCTCTTCTACAGGAATCATCTACATGATTCCCATTGCATTTCCCACAACAAGCCTTTTTGTTAAAATGGAATGCTGTGTGTCCCAATTGTTTGCAAACAGTACAGTTCATGACCCGCAGCACAAAAAGGTGAAAATGTAGACGAACCTTAATAAAGAGGAGATAGTTAGGGGGGCAGACCCACGAAGGTCACCCGATAAGAGTCTTCACTGGCTAAAGCAAGGCTGAAGTCTTTGGCCCGGAAGAAGATCACGATTCAGCATCCATCTCACCTCACCATTGTCAGCGTTAGTAGTTGAACCAAGAAATGGGAATGTGAATTAATAGTGGTACATATCTTGGATTTTAGTATCCAGGCAGCTCACAAGAAACGAAACACTGCAAATGCTCTGCTGGTCGACTGGCGGTTAACGCACACACACAAAAGAAGAAAAAAAAGATGGGTGGGTAATGTCTGCGACATAACCGGAGAGATGTAGAATACATAAGGAACACGTTCTTTAAATATTTTGATACTCATTGGAATTTTCGGACAAAAGGTGATTTGAGTGAGGAATATTTCAAATTATTCTTTACAAAAATGATGGTGGTCCTGAAAAGGACCGGTTTTGTTGGCGTTGTTGGCCTTGGTGAGGGAGATGGCTAACGATGAAATTAATTGTTAGCATGAGGAAGTCGCGTAGTACTGGCCAATGGAAGAACAGATAATAATTGATTCCTGAAAATCAATTTTTCTTTATTCATGTAAATTATACATACTTACAAATCTAACAGAAGATTCCTGATCATATTTCTGAATCATTAGTGCGAACATTGTGTAATTTGGTTAAGTACAATGAAAGTTACAAACTTTCCAAACTCGACCTTCTGTTCCTTCAGAAATATTGAAATGGGGTGTCTATATTAAACCGTTAGTCGTGGTCACAATAAAAAAAGATGGGTGGGTAATGTCTGTCACATAACCGGAGCGTCGTGATTTCAATTCGAGACGTTAATTTAAATCTAATAATATTCAACAGAATCACGTTTGAATGGGAAATTTTCAAATAATTCTCTATGGTAATAATGGTGGTTCTGAAAAGAACCTTTGGTATTGGCGTTGGTGTTGATGGTGATGCGCTGGATCGTTGGATATTTTTGGCATGATAGTTACGTGCCTGGCGAACTGTTTTGTAGCCTCGAACAAAACGACAAGACTGCCTTCTTCGGGTACCATTACGGCTGAACTTTATAAGCTTAGCTCGACTTTGAAATCTTGCACAATCTCACGAATCAGACACTAGTAGGGCCATTTTGTTTGCTACTAGCACGGAGCTGCACAAAAAAAACCATTTAATGCAGTTAGTTCACGGGGGCTGCCAAAAAGCTTGAATATAAGCATGCGACTTCAACGTTTCTCTTAAACACATGCAACAACACATTCGTTTTGGTAATACTGATAATAACAGTAGAAAGGAATGGAAAAGCAGTGCACGAAACGAGCGAGAGGATAATTTAAATTTTTGTTCCGTGTGCAAGCTACTTCTTTCCACACAACGTATTATGTTGCTTGTTGAAAATTTGCTACACACCTTAAAATGAAAGTTTCAGTTTAACTCTCGCTAGAGCACAATTGATTGGTCCTGAAAAGAACCATTGCTTTTATTGTAATTTACGCCCACTCCCACAAACCGACCAAGTAGGCATCACTGGCTTCATTACGGCTGAGTTTTGTAAGCGTAGCTCGACTTTGAAGTAATACACAACCTTACGAACCAGACGCTGGAATGTTAGCCAGCGGATTAGTTGCTCCGTTGCCCTTTAGTTGGGGCGAAATACTAGCACGGCAACAGTTCCTGATCGGAAGTTGGTTGCGATGGGCCACCAGTAGCTGGGGCACTTTTGCCGACCGTCATCATCGCCAACTGCTTTCCTCCGGTGGACTGGCTGCTTGCTAGTGCTTGAACGAATACGAATGATGAGAAAAACCGACCGACCAATATTCATATATGAAAACACGAGAAAGCTCTACTATCGCTCGTTTTCGTGCCATTCCTGTGCCTTTCCTTTCCGTTCGGCTACCAATACTAGCATAACCAAAACGAATATTCTGTCTTTCCATCGCCTTCAATCTAGTGGCCAGTGCTAGCAAACTTGCATGTTCAGTTTTTCAATAACAACATTTTCAATATTTTCAAAGGATGTTGCAGATTTGAAAAGAAGGAAGGAGAAGATTTTCACTAATTTAAATTCTTTTGTCTTATTTGTTAGCGCTGATAAAGGCTATTTAGTTTGCTACTAGCAAGGAGCTGCACAAACAAATCGATTTATGCAGTTAATCAACGGAGGCTGCCAAAAAGTTCGAATAAAAGCATGCGACTAATGTACTTTGCATATTCTATATTTTATCAATACTAGAGAGGATCAATAAAATAATTCAAATTGTTATAGCGACATGCAATTGTGGCAACACTAGCCATGAGATGGTGGGAGAAAACGCACATTCGTTTTAGTTATGATGGTAGTAGCAGCAGAATGGAAAGGAAAAGCAGTGCACGAAAACGAGCGAGAGAGGATAATTTAAATTCTCTTTCTTTCTTTCCACACATCGTATTTCTTATATAGCTTTCTGAAAATTATTTGTTATACACCATAAAATGTAAATTTCAGTTTAACTCTTATTAGAACACAATTAATTGGTCCTGTAAAGAACCGTTTATTGTTTTATTGCGGGAGCATAATTCAGACGCACTCCCCGCGGACACGGTGAGCCCGTTTAACTCTTATTAGAACACAGATTAGTTTCTCTGTTGCCCTTTAGTTGGGGCGAAATTCTTGCAGGGCGACAGTTCCTGATCGGGTTGCGATGAGTCACCAGTAGCTGGGGCACTTTTTCCGACCGTCGTCATCGCCAACTTCTTTCCTTCGGTGGACTGGCTGCTTGCTAGTGCTTGAACGAATACGAATGATGAGAAAAACCGACCGACCAATATTCATATATGAACACACGAGGAAGCGCTACTATCGCTCTCTCGCTCGTTTTCGTGCCATTCCTGTGCCTTTCCTTTCCGTTCGGCTACCAATACTAGCATAACCAAAACGAATATTCTGTCTTTCCATCGCCTTCAATCTAGTGGCCAGTGCTAGCAAACTTGCATGTTCAGTTTTTCAATAACAACATTCAAACAATATTTTCAAAGAATGCTGCAGATTTGAAAAGAAGGAAAAGATTTTCACAAATTTAAATTCTTTCGTGTTATTTGTTAGCGCTGATAAAGGCTATTTAGTTTGCTACTTACAAGGAGCTGCACAAACAAATCGATTTCTGCAGTTAATCAACGGAGGTTGCCAAAAAGTTCGAATAAAAAGATGCGACTAGTGTACTTTGCACGTTCTATATTTTATCAATACTAGAGAGGATCAATAAAATAATTCAAATTGTAATAGCGACATGCAATTGTGGCAACACTGGCCAAGAGATGGTGGGGGAACACGCACATTCGTTTTAGTTATGATGATAGTAGCAGCAGAAAGGAAAGGAAAAGCAGTGCACGAAAACGAGCAAGAGAGGATAATTTAAATTCTCTTTCTTTCTTTCCACACATCGTATATTTTATATAGCTTTCTGAAAATTATTTGTTATACACCATAAAATGTAAATTTCAGTTTAACTCTTATTACAACACAATTAATTGGTCCTGTAAAGAACCGTTTATTGTTTTATTGCGGGAACATAATTCAGACGCACTCCCCGCGGACACGGTGAGCCACAAAGCACTATTTTGCATCCTCGAACAAACCGACCAAGTAGGCATCGTTGGCTTCTCGGGGCATCATTACGACTGAGCTTTGTAAGCGTGGCTCGATTTTGCAGTCCTGCACAATCTCACGACCCAGACGCTGGAACGATAGCCTACTCTGTTGCCCTTTAGTAGGGGGGGAAATTCTTGCAGGGCGACAGTTCCTGATCGGGTTGCGATGAGTCACCAGTAGCTGGGGCACTTTTTCCGCCGTCGTCATCGCCAACTGCTTTCCTTCGGTGGACTGGCTGCTTGCTAGTGCTTGAACGAATACGAATGATGAGAAAAACCGACCGACAGATATTTATATAATCGCGCTAATATGCACTACTATCGCTTTCTCGCTCGTTCTCGTGCCGTGCATGAGCCTTTCCTTTCCGTCCGGCTTCTAATGGCCTAACCAAAGGAATATGCCGTCTTTCCCCCACCAACTGCTTTCGTCAAGCAACCCAATGCGAATAATCATAAAACAAACATGTAGTGGACCTATATATAAACTTTTCATTATTTTATTGTTCGGTTGGTCCACCATTTTGACGGCTCTGTGCGGGATGGGCTGAAAATTTTCACTTTTCCGAGTCGTTTTCGAAAGATTTTTCAAAAACACAATTTTTTGTTATTAGTGCATGTTATACATACTTCAAATTTTAATACAGCATAGAGGAACATATTTTCAACAAATTGGCCTAAAAATCAAATCATTCTGTTAAGTATGATAAAAGTTATTAACGTTCAAAATCTGACGCGGCACCGCAGCCGATATTTTGAAACGGGACCCCTATATTGAAAGCTTAAATGTATTCTACATTAAAAGTTCAAAACCTCGAAGAGGCAAAGAATACACAAGATAACCATAAAAGCGGATTAGCACCACTTTTTATCGCTTTACACCGCACGGACTGGAAAGATCGAATGCTCGTTCAGAGAGTCATCGTACGAATGTGGTTTATCATGATATTCGCAATTTCTTTTCGCCTTATCGTCATATGTTATTTAATTGCTATTATCGGATTTTTTACTCGGAGAAATTTGACACTATGAACATCATAGAAGTTTGACTGATTCACTGCATATTGTTTTGTACACTTTACCACGAACACGTGGTAAAGTGTACAAAGTGGTTCTTTATTTTTGGTGTTCAGTGCAGTTTTCGTTTTCTTTCGGACATCACACCGAACCTTATTAAATGAATAACGAAGTTCTAGCAGTTTTCTTATATCTGCTGCTCGTACTTATTACTGGTCGCTGTAACTGGAGACAAGTATATCATATTTCATGAAAAAGCTTTTAGAACAAAAATGATTCCATGAACAATAATCCAAATTTTGTGAAATAGTTCACGTGAAAATTCCATGAGCATGTGCAAAGTTGCATGAAATTGAAAATTATTAGGAATATTTTCTAAACAAAATAAGCACACAAGATAGATCGTGAATCACGTACTACAAATCATGAGCCAGCTCACTAATTCATTAATATTATATGATTATGTGAACTATTTCATGATCATGAATGGTGAGACGTGACTAATACGCTAGGAATCATGAACTAATGCACTAATCCATGAATAATATTTTATGAACTATTTCACGAGCACGGATATTGTATTATGACTAATAAATTAGGACTGACAAATGTTCACGACGAATGTAAGTATTCATGAATAATAGTTGAACTCGGAATGATGTTCCTAAATCTATGAATACAATCACGAGTCATCCTTTGGTTTACGAATAATGTTAATAAAGTTGTGAACTAGTTCATGTACAGAAAACCGTGACTGCAGTTTACAATATAAAAACAAATATTTCTACTAATAAAGGCGTTTTGCATTACTGAAAATAAATTGAACAATACTATAAAATACATGATTTTTGTTCTTAATCTCGTTTTCGTAACGTAAAAACGTGATTGTTCCAGAATGAAGGTACATTATTCGCGATTTTGGGAACATTTTTTCGTGTAGAATAGTGACACTCATACTATCGAAACTCCAGCGGAAATGGCGAAACGAACAGCAATAGTAACTTCAACTAACAAGGACATATGAACGAGGAGTGAAAACATAGACGAATTTATTCATTTATTTTCGTAAGCATGTGTAGACTACATAGAATGGTTTTACAATATTTACTTATATACTATACATTACTTCTACGGTTTAGTTCAGATTTAAATTGTTTTCTAGACATGGAAAGGTCAATTATTACACAATGTTCATTATAATGACGCATCATTCTATTGATGGGGCTATTTTTAGCATAGTTTGTCCTAAAAGATTGTTCTTGGAATAAATTACGAGTTCTTAGTTGTCGGCTAGGTACATAAAATTTTATTTGCAAAAGTAATGATGCGGATTGTACACGTTGAGAAATAATGTCGTTGATAAAGCAAAGCATGGCGAATTCGCGGTGTTCTTTGAGTGTTTGTATATTAATGAGCATGCAACGTGCTTTATACGATGGAAGAGGAAATGTCGTCCAGTTTAGTTTACGAAGTGCGTACAAAATAAATTGTTTTTGGACTGATTCGATGCGTTCTTCGTACAGGACAGTGTATGGGTTCCATACCATGCTGCAATATTCCAAAATTGGCCTGACATATGTATTGTATAATGATTTAAATGAACAACACAAAGTCGAATATTCGTCGTCGAGTCATATCTGAGTAGATTGATACCAAGTTAGGCTCATAAAAATTGTTATCGGTCTTCATAGAAATTTTCAACTTCATTGGAGTAGAGTATATACGCCGCCGGGAATTATCCGTCAAAGTTGGTAGCTAAATGGATCAACGTATGCAGAGGAGCTTTATCGGTTTTGCAGGGAAGGCTGCTAGTCGAATGGCACAATGAATAAAATCGTTATGGTTTACAAGAGGAAGGTGAAGTTTTCCATTAGGCGTAATGCGATTGTTGAGGATACACGACTCACCGTTGCAGCAAGCTTGCCATGAGCAGAGATCTGGTTTGTCCGCATTTGGCCACCCATGGAGGTCTAGTCTAGTTCGGCGAAGACCGGTGCTTCCTTCAGCTGGCGCATTCTTCCCAAAACGTAGTTCAGCTGATTGTTCTGGGAAGTTACCAGTGGTACTGGAACAGGACCTCTACAGTTTTGAGGACTACGCTTCTGTTCAGTAGTCTGACCAGCCGATGCTACCGGGAAATAACCAATGTAATAATGTCCCTGTTTTGGAATCTTAGTAGCTTTAACAACCTCCAACATAACGCCTTCCCAGGGCTTGATCGCATCTCTTGTGTTCTCTAACAACTTAGCTCAACAAATTTTTCCGCGCAATTCTTCTACCTCCACCGTTGCAATCATCCCTTAATTTATCTTCACCGTTGTTTTTTTTCCTTTAGTTTCCACGAATACAAGTAGTTAGGGAAATAAAATCAACCAGTTCGGTTTCTCATCTTGCGCAGTTCAGAAGCTAAAAATCGCTCCGCTGCTATAGCAGGACAAGCAATCAAATTTTACCCGTGCGCTGCATTATCTAGTTGCAAAAACAAAATTCGATATCTACTACCTAGTGTGTAAAACGTGAACAAATAATGAGTAACAATGCCAAGTCAGTTTATAGCCCAGTTCGGCCGAACCATGTTGCTGTTGACTTTTCGAAATGTCCGGTAAGACTAGCGACCCGTGACGTGGAGCAGTTGTTGAAGGTGAACATGAAGCTCAACATAGCAGAAGTCAATAATGTGTAATTCCATCATCTACGTCAAGAGGTACTGATTACGTTCCAAAACATAACGCAAGCAGAATCATTTGCTACGCAGAACAACTTGAAGCACGTTGTCGAATGTAATGACATTTTATACAGCATCCCAACCTTTCCTTGAACCTATCAAAAACTAAATATATGCTGTTTCGTTCATCTAGAAGAGCTATAGGCGTGCATCATGACCCAAGAATGGGACAGTCTGTAATTCAGGAAACTAACTGCTTCAAATATTTAGGACTTCACTTAGACCCCACACTCTCCTGGATTGAGCATATAACATCTATAGAGAGAAAAGTTGCATCGTTATGTGGGGCTATGCGTAAAGTATGCTCTTTTGTTCCCCAGCATGTACTTCTAAAATTTTATTATGCGCACATCCACTCATTGCTGAACTACCTTGTATCTGTGTGGGGCCGTGCCAGTATTTCGAATCTGAAAAAGCTACAAACGCTTCAAAACAGATGTCTTAAAATTATTTATAAAAAACCAATTATGTACCCTACTATTTTGTTATACAATAATAATGCCCATAACATTTTACCTTTGCTTGCCTTCACTAACTACCAAACAATAATATACATCCACAATGCTTTGCATAATACTATTGCTCATAATAATTTAGAATTTACAACAGGCATTCGAGCTCACAGCACTAGACAAGCCAATCATTTATTATACTCCAGAGTATCCACGAACCTTGGTCAAAGACGCATTTCTTTAATCGGACCTAAGTTATTCAACCAGCTTTCTACGGATTTAAAGCAAATAACATGTCGCACTCGTTTCCAAGCAAAATTGAAACTAATTTTAAAAAATAAAATAGGAGAATTTTTAATATAAACTTCGTTCACCACCAATCAAGCTTATTCCTTTAGTTATAATTGGTTAACATTTTTTTTTAATAAAAACAATTGATAAATGCATTTTTTCTAGCAATAAGTAATAAATAAATTTAAATTATTATAAGCTTCCTGCAAAGCTACTGTTGGGGGAATTTTCGGGGTCTCTTCAGCAATACACCGTTGTTCTGGATGTTACGCTAAATGCTAAATGTATCGATTAATTTATTTGTTTGGTTTTGTGTTCAGTTCACTCACATTGGTCACCCTAATTCACTTTTACTTCAATCTTCCCACTGTCAGCAATCTGACCAAAACACACAACCCAGCCTCGCTGGCAAATGTGAACTCCGTGTTGTTCTACAATTTAAATTCACTCAAATTATTCGTACTCCACAAATCAACGCAAAAGTATCAGTCAGTCAAACTTCTTTTGACAATTCTCCTTTCCACACAACCGTCAAAATCCGTCCGAGAGCTTGTGTCAGTCCTGCACTCGACGCGCCGCGCTCTCCTGCAACCGGGGGGTACTCGAGGGACTGGTGCGATCCTCCGTAACATTCCCCGACCCCTTAGGCTGGTCAGGTGAGTCCGCTCCAGGCTTACCTCTATCTACATCCAGTCTCGCCAGTTTGGCCACCGGTCGCCGTTTGATTCCGTCGGCAGTCTGTATCACCGCATCACGTATTCTTCCATCACTTCCTTTCATGACTTGAACGACCCGACCCCGAACCCAACCGTTGCGAATTTTCTCTTCAACGATGACTACCAAGTCTCCAACTTCAATCGGTTTCGTCTCTTCGAACCACTTTGTTCTGCGAGCAATAGTTGGGAGATACTCTCGTACCCATCTGCGCCAGAACTGGTTCAACATAGCTTGGCACAGCTGCCAATCTCCTCTGCAAACCATCTTTGGCTCCGCTTGCTCCTTCGGCGGCTGTACCACTCCACGGGAACTCGACAAGAGAAAATGGTTCGGTATCAACGCCTCTTGCTGCTCCGCCTCGAGGGGAATGAAAGTTAACGGTCTGGAGTTGACGACGCTTTCCGCTTCGATCACAAGAGTAGCCAGTGTCTCCTCGTTCGGAATCCTGGACGTATACATCGCCGCCAGAGATACTTTGACCGACCTCACCAACCGTTCCCAAGCACCTCCCATGTGCGGCGCCGCAGGTGGGTTGAATATCCACCGAGTGTTCGTATTGGTGAAGGATTCTGCAAGCTGTCCGTCTATGGCGATCATCTCCTTGCGCAGCTCGTTGTTTGCCCCAACGAAGTTCGTTCCTTGGTCGCTACGTATTTCCGCCGGGGACTCTCTTCGTCCGACAAATCGTCGTATTGCTTGCTTGCAGGATTCGGTCGTCAGCGTGTGTACAACCTCAAGGTGAATTGCACGGGTTGTGAGACACGTGAGTAATGCGATCCATCTCTTCGCAGTGCTGCGGTTGACTCGAACAGCGATTGGTCCGAAGTAGTCAATTCCTACGTAGGAAAACGGACGTTCGAAGGCCTTTACTCTGGCCACCGGAAGCGGCGCCATGCGTGGGATCACCGGAACTGCCTTTTTTGCTTTGCACATCACACACTGCCTCGCTATCTGCCGTACTATCGTGCGCAGCGTAGACACATAGAAGCGCTGCCTCACCTCATTGACGACAGTCTCCCCATTAGCATGCAGGAATGTCCTGTGATACCACTCCAGCAGCATACGGGTGACTACATGCTCCTTAGGTAGTATTATCGGAAATCGGGTATCGTAAGCCGCGAATGAGGCCTCAGGGATCCTGGAATCTGAACGGATAATTCCAGCGTTGTCCATGTATGGTGACAGTTTCCTGATTTTGCTAGTTCTCTCAAGTTTCTGTCGCCTCATCTTCTAATGATCTTCCTTCGTAGTCAGTATAGCAATTTCGTCGGGATACATTTCACTTTGGATCAGTCGGTAAATGGTTGACTCTGCAAGTGCCAGCTCCTGCTGCGTGATAGGCCCTGCTGGTGGCGCTTCGTTTCTAGATCTCTGTTGCAAGATCTTTCGATATCGGAGAACATACGCAACCGCTCGCTGTAGTCGTGTCCAGTTAGAAAAACGTTCCCAATTGATGACGGACTTCAAAATCACTTCACTGTGTACCAGACAGGGTCGTAATTCCTCGTCGGTCGTCTTCTCAGCAGCATTTATTTCCGACGGCCACTGTGTTTCCGGCACACCTAGGAAAAACTCTCCGAACCATGGGCTATTCGCCGAGAAGCAGGGTCCTCTTACACCCCATTTGGTTGCCAAATCTGCGGGATTCATCTTACTCGGTACGTACCGCCACTTCGCCGCGTCCGATTTCGACAGTATTTCGCCAACCCTACATGCAACAAACTGCCGATATCTTCGATGGTCCGCATTGATCCATGCCAATACAGTCTTGGAGTCGGTCCACATGACCGTCTTGTCTATCTTAAGCGTGTGTCCGTTGATGATTGCTTTGCGCAGTCGAACTCCGATTACCGCTCCATTCAGTTCCAGTCTCGGAATAGAAAGCGTCTTCAAAGGAGCCACCTTTGCTTTGCCACCAACCAACGCAACTCTGATAACGCTGCCCGGGAACTCTGCACGAAGATACGCTGCGCACGCATACGCTTCCTCGCTTGCATCGACGAATATATGCAACTGCAGCGACACGACCTCCTTGATCGAATGTTCGGGAAAGTAGCAACGAGGAACGCGTATCTGGTTCAGATATTGGAACAAGGCGGTCCACCGGGTCCATTTCTCGTTCAATTCCAACGGAATCGGCTGGTCCCATTCGGTTTTTGCTCTCCATACCTCCTGAATTAGTATCTTACCGTGGACGAGAAAGAAACATAGTAGTCCAGCCGGGTCGAACGGGCTCATCACGACCTGCAATGCCTGTCGCTTCGTAGGACGATTCGTCTCAATCGCTAGTGTCGTTGAGAACGTGAAGACGTCTTCTTCTGGTTTCCAGTACATTCCAAGTACCCGTTCCATAGAGCAATTCTTGTCCATCTGGATGCATTTCTCGGAAGCGGGGTCGTCTTCCCCGACCCATGCCAGCACCTCCTTGGAGTTCGACAACCAATTTCGCAGGTGAAACCCAGCAAGGGAGTGGATGTGCCTAACTTCCAACGCTATTTTTATCGCTTCCCCTACGCTGTCTGCACTGTCCAGATAATCGTCAACGTAATGTTTCCGGATTATGGCATCAGCAGCTGCTGAGAACTCTTGAGCATGTTCTTCAGCATTCCGGTTTTTTACATGTTGTGACGAGCATGGTGAACACGCGGCCCCAAACGTAGCAACATCTATTAGATACACAGTGGGTTCCATGCTTGGGTCATCCCGCCAAAGCATCCGTTGTGCGTGACGGTCCTCACGCCGAATTTTAACTTGATGGAACATCTCTTTTAAATCCGCGCAGAGGGCTACCCGTCTTTCCCTGAATCCGAAGAGCACTGTCAGAAGAGAGTTCAGAAGATCCGGTCCTTTCAACAGCATCGTGTTCAACGAAATGCCATCTACTTTGGCTGCAGCATCACAAAATATACGGATTTTCGATGACTTCTTCGGATTTAGAACGACACCTAACGGAAAAGTTCGTCTGGGGTCCGCCTCTTCCAGTTCCTCCGGGGTCGCCTTATGGATGTACCCCTTCGCCTGGTATTCGGAAAGCTGCCTCACGACACTCTCGCCAATCACTGGGTCTTTCAAGATTCGTCGCTCCAAGCACTGCAATCGACGAACTGCCATCGGATAGCTATCCGGGAACTCGAAACAATCATACCGCCACAGCAGTCCCGTTTCGAACCGCTGACCGACACGCTTCGTAGTTTTTTGAAGGATATTGTTCGCACGTTGTACTTCCGGAGATTCGGGACATCCTACAGCCTCGATACCCATACTTTCCACCGAGAAGAACTGTTTAACGAGATCATGCAGTGACCGATCATCCTGACACTCACAGATATGGAAACTGTGCGCGCGATCCACAGATTTTTCTTGTTTCCCGTATACAGTCCACCCGAGCCGCGACTTCGCCGCAATCGGTTCTCCAGGCTGGCCCACTCGTATCTTATGCATGGCAGTCACGTGAGCATTGTCGTTACCGATAAGAATACGAGGCAATGCGTTCTCGTAATCTTTGATCGGAAGACCTTTCGAATATGGGAACGACTCAGCCAACTCCGCGTATCGCAGGGATTGCCGTGGTAGGTCCAGCTTACTCACAGTGCGCACATCGTTCAGCGTGAACTTTGCCACTTCGGCTTCTCCACGAATCTTCAACGCAATCCGCTGAGAATCGGTCTCGATTCGTTTCATGTTAGCCGTCCACTGCAGACACAGTGGGAGCGAATCTCCTGTGACGCCCAATTGTATCGCAATATCTTCGTCGACCAGCGTCCGTGACGACCCGTCATCCAAGAACGCGTAAGTTGACACCGAACGGTTGGTTCCATGCAGCTCTACAGGGATAATTCGAAAGAGTGCGGCCTTGCCAGCGTAGTGATGATTAGTAACTGCGTCAGATCCTGATGGTTTGGGTTCGAGCTTCTCTTGTTTTGGCACAAGTGCACTCGGTGTCTGCTTTGAGTGTAGCAGTGAATGATGTCGAAGCTGGCATCCGTCGATCTCACACTTCGTGCGGATTCGGCACGGTCGCTTTCCATGAGCTCCCAAACATAAACGGCAAAGTCTGAGCTCCTGAATGGTCTTCCAGCGTTCGTCCAACGTCTTCTTGGCAAACACACCGCAGTTTTTCACCCGATGTTTTGGGTCTTTGCAAACCAGACATGCTGGATCGGATAAGCGCGCAGGTATATCCATAGCCTCACCCTTCCCCGGCGTTTTCGCTGGTTCTTCTGCGACGTGTGCACCGCTAAAATGTTTGTCCTTGCTACCTTTATCTAGCTTCGTAGGTCGGAATTGCTGGTGCGGTTGTCTCGGTTCGTAGTGTAGTGTCACATCATTTGCCGCTCTAACCAACGTCGACATGTACTGGGAAAACGATCGAATGTTCACCTCTCTGCACCTTTCCTTATACAATGACCAATCAAGCTTCGTGTTCGCAGGTACCTTGTCCACTAGCTCGAACAATAACATTGGATTGTTCAAATGCGCCTCATGACCGCCGGCTTCCAGGTGATCGCACAGATTTTGAACTGCCAATCCGTATCCGATAAACGTGTCGAGCCGGTCTTGCTTCGGTCCTGGGACGTTGCGCACCTTCTGCAGCAACGTGTGAATTAACAACTCTGGTCTACCGTACAGCGTCTCAAGCGTGGCAATAACATGTGACACAGCTGCCGGTAGTAGTAAACGACTTCGTACTGCTTCGAATGCGTTCCCCTTCAAACACCGCTGCAGTCTGGCCAAATTCTCTGCATCAGAATATCCGCACGCTTCCGTCGTGTTAACATAAGAGCTGATGAACAGAGGCCAGTCCTCTGGATTTCCCGAGAAAATAGGCAGCTCTTTGGAGATCACCTGTCTGGCCGCAAGCTGCTGCGGATTCGGTCCACCGTGATAAGGCAACCGAGTTGGTTCATCCAACTGATTTGCGCTCTGGCCCTGTTGTCCGCCCTGATTCCACGTCGGTACTCTTGGCATTGGTGTCGCTCCGAAACCTGATAAGAAACGAGCTGTTGGTGCCGGCAACGATTGACCACCAGACCTCTGCGGTAGATGTCCACTGGGTTGCCTCAAAATGGGTTGTGGTTCGAATCCGGACCTCTGCATCGGATATCCTCCGGTTGACGCTGGGATCGGCTTCGATTCGTCCGCTATTGGTCTTGGCTGCGATACGTTTTCCGGTATCAATCTTAATACTCTTGCACTGTTTGCACTCTCTCCAGTACCAACAACAACCGGACTGTTGGACAGAAGACTTCGAAACAGACCAACTTGAATATTTGTTGGGGCATAATTGAAGGGTTTCGGTTCCTTCCCGGTTTGTGTGGGAGGGAAAGTTCTGTATACCTGTGTAGCTAACTGCATACCGCTGATACTCGGTAAGACGGGTTCTAACACTGGCTGGGGTGGATCTAGCTCGCTAGTGACATATTTGTGACAACCGGTTGGTAAACCAACGACTGCGGTCCGCGCATTAACAAACACTAACTCAACGATATGGTCCAGGACCACTAAACCAACTACCGTTACGAACAGTGAAATTACAACGATTATACCAGATGCTTCCAAACCGACAACCAAGGGTGGCAAAAAATCAATACTGAGGCTCGTTTTCCGATTTCGATCAGCTCCAAGAGCAGATATAATCGACTGATTCCTTCAACCCTAAAGTGAGGCTCACTTACTGATGGACTTCCCGCCCATCACTGAACGATAGAAAATAACGATCATAGAGGGATAGAATTAATACATCGCACACGCATCGCTTGTCGTGCCATCAGTAGATGAGTTGTAAATGTATGGCTCAGTGATAGAAAGATGAGCGATGTTATAAGATACTATTTTTGAGCATCTGATGTAGATCTGATTCTCATAATGATGGAATTTTATTATAGAATGAGATGTATGTACAATGGATGACGAAAAGAGAAGGGAAATAGATGTTTACCGCCATTTTCAAATTCAAGATGGCGACTTCCAGTTACGCAAAATTGCCAACAATCCTATTAATATGAATATTTTTGGAATGGGGTTGATGAGTACACGACGGAAATCGATGTTTGGTGTCGTTTTGAAATTCAAGATGGCGACTTCCGGTTACGCAAAATCCTCTATAATCCCATCAATATGGGTATTTTTGGAATGCGGTTGTTGAGTACACGACGGAAATCGATGTTTGGTGTCGTTTTGAAATTCAAGATGGCGACTTCCGGTTACGCTAAATCCTCTATAATCCCATCAATATGGGTATTTTTGGAATGGGGTTGATGAGTACACGACGGAAATCGAAGTTTGGTGTCGTTTTGAAATTGAAGATGGCGACTTCCGGTTACGTAAAATCCTCTATAATCCCATCAATATGGGTATTTTTGGAATGGGGTTGATGAGTACACGACGGAAATCAATGTTTGGTGTCGTTTTGAAATTCAATATGGCGACTTCCGATTATGCTAAATCCTCTATAATCCCATCAATATGGGTATTTTTGGAATGCGGTTGATGAGTACACGACGGAAATCGAAGTTTGGTGTCGTTTTGAAATGAAAGATGGCGACTTCCGGTTACGTAAAATCCTCTATAATCCCATCAATATGGGTATTTTTGGAATGGGGTTGATGAGTACACGACGGAAATCGATGTTTGGTGTCGTTTTGAAATTCAAGATGGCGACTTCCGGTTACGCTAAATCCTCTATAATCCCATCAATATGGGTATTTTTGGAATGGGGTTGATGAGTACACGACGGAAATCGATAATTGGTGTCGTTTTGAAATTCAAGATGGCGACTTCCGGTTGAGAAAAATGGTCTACAACTCTAAAACAATTTCTTTTGCATAAAAAACTTAAGAATAAAGTAATAAGAAATAATTATGAGACAAGGAACTAAAAGGAAATAAATAAAGAATATGATTTAAGCAAAACCGCAATCTTGAATTTCAAAATGGCGCCAGACAGCGATTTCAGTCGTACACTCATTGACTCCATTCCAAAAATGTTGAGCATTAAGAGTCACTACAGCGAATACTTGTTTTATCAGCCGCTGTGTTTATTTTAGACCGACGAAATGGGGACACAGTTAAACTTCGATATACATCTCGGTTTAAAAATTGTACGTTATATCGAAGCATGCAAAATTCTCACAGAATTGTTATCTATGGTACTTTATTTTGTAGAATTTTGATAACGAGTAACTAATTTTGAAAATCTTACCCACCTAGCAGTGTGAAACAGCTTTTCTCTTAAGAATATTATAGTGGTTCCATGAAAAAGATGTCACAATTACTTTTCTTACTTACAATAATTTTTTTTATTTTGATTATAGAAATTTTAACCTTAAGGTCATTCGCTTCTTCGGGTTTGAAAAATCTCATATTAGAAATTTCTAACCCTATGTGCGGAGTCGAGAATCGAACCCAGGTGCGCTGCTTACAAGACAATCGATTTACCAACTACGCTACGCCCACCCCCAGTTATAAGAATTAACTTTATTGAAAATTTTCTTATTTTGACTCATTTCCTAATAATTAAATCATTAGTCATTATTATTATGTCTGGGTTTGTAAAGTGTTTCTTAATATTCCCACCGCTTGCACCTCATCAAATAAAAGCAATACATGAACTTATATCATTAGAATGGACTATAAAGATCCACTTGTATCCACGATTCAAGAAATTTTGTAAACATATTTCAGTCCGCTAACCGGTTTCTTAAATACCTCAAACCGGTCGTAAAACGTACACAGTAACTAAAATTATGATCTCTCACGCTTATTAATTTGATGTGACACATAATAGGATTCGAAAACACTTTTCGACTCTAGTAACCAGATTCAGGAGTTTCAAAAACCAGCAGTAAAATTTTGATAAAAATCGCTGGATTCCTAGGGTACGTCATTTCATGCGTCACATGATGGCAAAATCAATGCAAAACAGACAAAACAATCATGAGTCCAGCGAACTGAATTCAGGAATATCCGAAATCGGAGTTAAATGTGTCCGCATTGCTTTCAATATGATTCATAGATCATGTGGTTGAAGTAATTTGATGACCCAAATGTTGAGAATGATAAAAAGATTCTGTAGTCCGAAAAACCGAATTCGGGAGATTCAGGAAGCGATTGTATCTGATATTATTCATTTGAGTTACTGATCTTGTATTATTTATTGAGATACGTGGTTGGTTTTAATAAATTACGATCAGACGCAAATGAAATTGGAAAAAATCGCTCTTTTAGCTTTCACTGAAGTAACCAATTGCGAACATGCTCATTAGAAGCCAAATTAATACGTTTTAAGATTGTGTGTAACATATTGAATTCTTAAAATATGGAATACATGCGTAATTGATGAGAAATTGGGACCTGAAAAATAAATTAAAAAATAAGTACGTTATATCGAGTGACGCTATATCGAGGGTAACATACCCCGATATCGAAAATTACCTGTATTGGACAAATTGGGACACATTTTTTCTATCCTTTTCATTAACCATATAACCTATTCTGATTATTTGGTATACATTTCTCTAAAGGGGGTATTCCAGTGCAAAATTTAAAAAAATGATCGTTTTATTTTTGCATATTTTGCATCTTTAAGACAAGAAATGAAAGATTCAGAAAAAGGTTTACTTGAATTTAATCTAGTTAGGCTCTTAGAGCTCATAATTTTTTCTATACAGTGTTGGGTAAAACATGTGCAAACATGTACTTTAATGTCATAACTATAATTATAATTAATATTATAACTATTTGTAGTTTTTAAGGAATTGTATGTGTTATTAGCGTCATGATGGCAGAATAACATTTGTTTAAAACTTTTTGTTGTGAAACATAATCTTTTCCGTATGTTTTTGTACTATTTCACAAAAAAACCCAAACGGAAAGGAAAAGTTACACTTGTTTTGTCCAAAGAAAAAATGCACTTCGCATAATTTTTTTCAGTGTGCCGTCGTTAACGAATTTTTTGCCCATATAACGATATGGAATCAAATTAGAACTCTGAAGCAGCAATTGTGCCGCTTTACTTTGCTTCGGTTCGGTTCAAGAACGATTAAGTTAACTGACGCGATCTAATAAAGTTCGGTATTTTTTACACATGTTTTACCCAACACTGTATAAGGCTGACAATCGGGTCAGAACGCTGATAAAACCGGGGGTAGACAAAATTTGGGGCTGATAAAATCGGGCCTTCACTGCATCTTGAATTTCCAAATAAATCCGAATCTTAGGTTGCAAAACCGGAAGTCGCCATTTTGAATTTCAAAACGACACAAAACATCGATTTCCGTCGTGTACTCATCAACCGCATTCCAAAAATACCCATGTTGATGGGGTTGTTGACGATTTCACGTAACCGGATGTCGCCATCTTGAATTTCAAAACGACACCAAACATCGATTTCCGTCGTGTACTCATCAACCGCATTCCAAAAATACCAATATTGATGAAGTTAATGAGGATTTTGCGTAACCGGAAGTCGCCATCTTGAATTTCAAAACGACACCAAACATCGATATCCGTCGTGTACTTATCAACCCCATTCCAAAAATACCCATATTGATGGGGTTGTTGACGATTTTACGTAACCGGAAGTCGCCATCTTGAATTTAAAAACGACACTAACCATTGATTTCCGTCGTGTACTCATCAACCCCATTCCAAAAATACCCATATTGATGGGGTTGTTGACGATTTTACGTAACCGGAAGTCACCATCTTGAATTTCAAAATGGCCACTAAACATCGATTTCCGTCGTGTACTCATCAACCGCATTCCAAAAATACCCATATTGATGGGGTTGTTGACGATTTTACGCAACCGGAAGTCGCCATCTTGAATTTCAAAACGACACCAAACATCGATTTCCGTCGTGTACTCATCAACCGCATTCCCAAAATACCCATATTGATGGGGTTGTTGACGATTTTACGCAACCGGAACTCGCCATCTTGAATTTCAAAACGACACCAAACATCGATTTCCGTCGTGTACTCATCAACCCCATTCCAAAAATACCCATATTGATGTGGTTGTTGACGATTTTACGTAACCGGAAGTCGCCATCTTGAATTTCAAAACGACACAAAACATCGATTTCCGTCGTGTACTCATCAACCCCATTCCAAAAATACCCATATTGATGGGATTATAGAGGATTTAGCGTAACCGGAAGTCGCCATCTTGAATTTCAAAACGACACCAAACATCGATTTCCGTCGTGTACTCATCAACCGCATTCCAAAAATACCCATATTGATGGGATTATAGAGAATTTAGCGTAACCGGAAGTCGCCATCTTCAATTTCAAAACGACACCAAACTTCGATTTCCGTCGTGTACTCATCAACCCCATTCCAAAAATATTCATATTAATAGGATTGTTGGCGATTTTGCGTAACTGGAAGTCGCCATCTTGAATTTGAAAATGGCGGTAAACATCTATTTCCCTTCTCTTTTCGTCATCCATTGTACATACATCTCATTCTCATAAAATTCCATCATTATGAGAATCAGATCTACATCAGATGCTCAAAAATAGTATCTTATAACATCGCTCATCTTTCTATCACTGAGCCATACATTTACAACTCATCTACTGATGGCACGACAAGCGATGCGTGAGCGATGTATTAATTCTATCCCTCTACTATCGTTATTTTCTATCGCTCAGTGATGGGCGTGAAGTCCATCAGTAAGTGATCCTCATTTTTAGCGATGAGGAAAAAAACCGATTATTGCCACCCTTGCCACCAAAAATGAATCAGATGCCGATGAAGACCGATCTACAACAGAGACCCGTAAGCACAAATAACAAATAAGAAAAACCGACCGTGAGCAACTTGAATGTAGTACCGATGACGACATGGACGTGAACGAAAACGCGAGAGAAAGCGAACTGAATGACTCTAGTTATGATAGACAATGCACCTGTTTCACCGCCTAGGAAGAAGATCTCAACACGCAGCAGCAAGCTGCGTGAACAAGACCCGATGGATAGCCTTAGTGAAAATTAATTTTTATTTTTTACATATTGTAAAAACCATAAAAGACCCACGGCTCAGTTATGCTAATGCATTGAGCCGTGTCAAATAAACAAGAAAAAAACACGTCAGAGCCCCACTTGAAAGGGTAAAGGCAAAGATACTGTAGAGTGTGCCATGGTGCTCCACTGGTTCCGTGCTCGACTGAGTTTGATGTAAGCGTTGGAGTGTTGAAGCTTCCTACCATTCATTCCTGAACTCACTGTCTCCAGAAGGTCGCGTGTGCAAGCAGGAATGCAGGAAGTGGTGACACAAGATCTGGAAATGCGCAATGCATTCGAGCATTGTCCGGAAAAAACCCAGACTTTTTGACTAGTATAAGTTATACTAAGGACTAATGTTTTCAATAAGTGTAAGAAATATAACTGTCGTTTTGAAATAACAGCAACAAGTAGCAATCTAAAATTAGCTAGCGTTACGATCGGCGGGCATGTAGTTTGATGATGATTTGTAGCATATTTTCGGATAAATGTATACATAGCATAAATCGAAATCAATATCTAATGGCACTTTCGTTATTGACAGTGCACTGCACCGGTGTAGTCGATCATACACTCACTCAAACCAGGGTGTAATCTGTTTATCTCTTTTTTGCATCTATGTCTATGTATCGCCAGGTGGAAACGAAAACGCCATAATAAAACTGGCGTAAAAATGTAAGATATTTATTCATGTTTGATTCGAAAATTTGTTCTGCGTTGAACCGAACTGCTCTAACAAATGTCATCAAATAGGTAGGGTGAATAAAAGGCAATAGGATACAAACATCTTGTAACAGTTGTACATTCCTAGGAAGTTAAGATTGTAAATATATTGAATTGGATATATAATAACTTATACATTCAATTCATCACCAAGCCTATAATTTACACCCACACAATCCGACAAATAGATCATCAAGTATCAGACATAGAATCCACATTTCAATTACTTCAATCAAAGCTAATTCTTCCATCCGCCAAAATTTAGGCAATGTGTCCTATCTTCGATAAGTCCAACCGTTTCTGTATCCGAAGATCACACTCGTTTCTTTCAAGCCCGAGTGAGATTGCGAGAATACTAATTCCAAGAAGAATCCTTGCACCAAAAGTTGAGGGAAAGGGAAAGCTAGACCGCTTGCTTACGCCAGAACGAACTAGATGGTTGAATGATCTGAGATCCCGAGTAATCCCGAAGAATTCTCAGAAAATGACGTACTTCCGGGTACTTTGAGACTCCCTTTCTTAATCTGAGGAAAACAGGCTCTAATCACTTTGTCCCAAATCGTTCAGCAGAGTGGAAGTGCCGCGATTTGTTTCCCGCGTGAAAACCAGTGTAGGTAATGCCGTGACGTGGCTGATATTTCAGTAGGTTATAAATTTCTATTTCTGTTACTAGTTGGAAATTGTGCGTGTGCATAGAGAGTGTAAAAGTGCGAACCGATTCTGTGTGCGAATCGATAGGAGAAGGTAAATTGTGCTTAGAATTCTAACCACACACGTGGCTAACAACCCTTTCGACCGCCAGGCTTCTTTTACTCCAAACAGGATCATTCGGTGCAAATCGCACGCAAATACGTTCATCGCCCGCTTGCCGCATTTCGCATCACTCTGCAACCGTCAGGACAAATTTACCCGGCGCACGTTTTTGTCGGAAGGGAGCCGATACGCCAACACATTGCTCCATCGGAAGTGCCCAAATCTTCCGGTGATCGCCTGAAGTCCACGTGCCGGTTCGAATCATCACTTTCGGACGGTAATCGAAGCAATCGTCAATCAGCAACAGCTGGTCAGATTCGGCCGAGGCGATAGCAGTTCATCTGATCGTCTCGTTGCCCCGCGCACATCAGCAATAGCAGCATCATCGTCTTCATTCATCAGCTGATTCGGTGAGTCCGTTCGAATTATCACTAGTGGTGAAGTGGCGTGCAGAGAAGACGACCCTTAGAGAATTTTGAGACCGCCCTCCGGTCAGTTTTACGAGCCCCCGCTTTCAGACGGGCCACGCTCATAACGTGATCAAAGATCCATGTGCACATGTGACGGCGTTCTCGATAACACGCTCGAGACGCACATGTTATAAAAAAACACCCGGGTGTACAAGCAATAGCCGCATCTCGCTTGCCGCTCCGGATCCCTTAGCCTGTTGGGTCGAATTTTTGGAAAGCACACAGAAAACAGATAGAGAGAAGAAAAACGCACACAATAGAGATATAGGCCTGTAGATAGATAATAATGTACAGCAAATAGAATAAAGCATGCTTACCATGAATACATGAAAAACCAAACTAGAATTAAAAATTACATCGCCTGGAATAATGTAACTATGTTTTGCTTTGAGTAAATTTTTCATGTTAGTGTATTTGAGATAGAGTTTTTAGTTTACTGAAATTTTTCCCACGTCACCCCGATTATATTTCGTTCGCTTTTTCTCTGCCGCGTGGCAGATTTGAATTAGGTAGATTCTCGTCCACGTTGATAGCGTGATCTGGTGGCAAACATTAACCCTGCCAGTGATGATAAGCTTTTTGGCTATGGGGAGTTACGACTGTGGGATCTAGAAGGTGAGCTTTGGTTCTTAGGGAGTTCAGCCGTCTAGGGTATTTGGACCTGTTCTGGGGTTTAGCTTGTGTGCCTAGCTGAACCGATCTGGATTCTTTCAAAGAAAGGATTCTTTTCTTGACTGGTATTCTTGCAGTCTCATCCGGGCATCTCAAACTTGGCGGTAGTCTCCTTAAGGAGTGGCGTTAAAACTACGCGCTTCCAAAAGATCGGTCAGCGACGGCTACATTTTGGCGCCCAACTACAAGTACGAACCTAGATTTATTAGGAATATTTGGGCTATTTTTGGACAAACTCTCGATCACATACTTAATTAATTTCTTTTGGCCAGACCATAGATGAACACAAATTTCAGGATTTCAGTTCGGTAGACCCTTTTAGCGCCCTGCGTTTATCAAATTATTTATGTACTATTTTCGATTATGATTCTATTTAGGCCAACAAATGTTGTTCGGTATTTCTGATATAACGCAATTCAGCATTCTAGTGTAAAACTCAACCCTCCCGCAACTTGACGTTTAGCCTAAGTTGCTTGAAACCACCGTGTTTCGAATGATGTCGCCACCATAGAACGCCGTCCACTAATTGCGATACTGTAAATTTCTATGCGAGAAAATAATTTCGTGACGTCTTTTACGAACTTGTTTTCTTTATTTACATTCGGAAGAGATAATCAAGATGATCATTTCAAAACAGCGTAATAAGTTAAGATAAATACAAACTAGTAAAGGATTACAAATTGTGCCGAATGTATAATATAAAATGCATGATTTGATTTGATTTCTAGTGTGAACTTTTTCCTCTCCCATTGCCCTTGAAATATCTTTCGCATATGACAATTCTCGAATGTTTGTCGTTAATCTTTAAATGCATTTAGCTTAGTGATTATCATTTTTCACTTCGCATTTAACAAAGGCAGGATTGACTTCGACTGTTTATTTCTGAAGGTAGAGGATCTAACTGGTAGGTGCTGTGACATGTACGGTGCAAAGGTTTCCACGAAATTCAGAAGTGATGACAGTTCATTTTTTATCGGAGAGGGAGCAAAACAGTCCAGTATCATTGTGTGTGTTTTTTACATTGCAATACAAATATTACTACCTAATATCTTAAGACTAAATAAAGGTGCTCACTAACTAGTATAAGCGCCGCTTGTTTGTATGCTGATGATTCCAAAAAATCATGAATCATTTAAAAATTATGCATCGGAACAAAGATGCATTTTTATAACAAAACAACACCAAACGCCCAAAAAGTCTTCAAAAATGAATTATCGAAAGTAAAAAAAAATTGGACAAGAAAATTTTCACTGTGAACAAGTTTACGCTTTTTTTAGAAATTGTTCTTGAATAAAAATTGATCCGCCATTTTAGACCCACAGACCCAAATAAAGTGGTTTCAACGATTTGTATAGGAGCTGTCAAGTTGTTCCCCCTCTGGTAAAACTTCAAACACGAACAACAATAATGTGGATACTTCTGATATGAGGTCTTGTTTGGATAGTTAATTATAGGTGTTTTCGGATATTTTTACTGTAGGAAGTACTGCGTTTCAACTTGGAAAGTTGAACCCATGCTTATTTAGAATAACAAATATATATATATATATATATATATATATATATATATATATATATATATATATATATATATATATATATATATATATATATATATATATATATATATATATATATATATATATATATATATATATATATATATATATATATATATATATATATATATATATATATATATATATATATATATATATATATATTATTCTTTTGAATCAACTAGATTCATAATATTACAGAGTTTTCAATATTACGAAAATTCATATTAAAATAATAAAAAATTACTTATTTATTATAAAATACATTTATTTATTGTCTTTATTTATTTTTTACAATAATCTGTTATCATGTATTCATTTGATCGTGTCGCTTATCTTCTATAAGTTATATTATTAAAATTACAAAACTCTGCGAAAATGAGTTCGAGATTCCCATACGCGTCGCACTTGCTAAACGATGAAGTAGATTATGAGCTTTGATTAAGGAACTACGTCGAGGATCTGGGAAATGATCTAGATTCAAAGCAACGATTACTACGGAGACTATTTCATAAGGATGCCAAGGAAAACCGTAATTATCGCTCAATGTATTCTATTGAGCAGGAGTTTGATTTGATTTCGTCACGAGTGAACGCTATTGCGGGAGCTCTCGGGAAAGACCCGGATGCAAGGCTTGTTTCGCGGCTCAAGCACTATTACTTGAGAGTGGAACGGAGCGTAGGAACGGATGATAGGGCATCACAGATGAGAGCATCTTTACTACAAGCTATAGGGGGTTTACTAAGTTCGCATTTACCCGAGGGTCCTTTATCAACAGCAGATCAGATAGAAGGACTAGAGTCCTCCGAGAAAAGCGAATCAGAAGTAACAACTCCTGTTATACCCACAAAGAAGACGCCACAAATTCAACAAACGACAGAAATGAACCAAACGGGGGTGGGAACACCACCCACGAACGAAACGCCGCTCCGTAAAATCATTAGCGAAGGTCTGGGTGCGATCAAGAAAGCATTGTGAAGGAATAATTCTTCACAGTTACCTTTTTCAACACAGTTTTATTATAATCACCTCGAATAGTATGAATAGTTTTAATTTTCCACAGAGGCTGACTTCCGCACGCGCGCGCCTACTACGCGCGAACACTGACTTATCACGACTGCCTAACTGAATTACTCCGCCGGACGCGGCCGGGCGAGAGCAACTTAAACGACTGACTAACTTATCACGACTTTTTAACCACGCGGATTTAGATCACTTTCGCCCATCTCTTAGAGAGAGATGCACGAAGTTTTTGAAAACATTTCTAAAGCTCTCACTAGAGCTGTCGGTCGCTAGCCGATTCAATTAAAAACAAACAATGGATCGTTCCCCATTGTTTGGGTAATGCCTTGCCCCTGCTACGGTAGGGTCGCGGCGTAAACAAACAATTTTGTTATCAGTAAACATTGCCTTTGCGTATGCAAAACGCAGCGTCAATGAAACTTACTTACTATACTTAGTAGTAGCTAGCAACCATATTAAATATTTATTCTATTTTGAAAAGATGGATTACGAGTTTCCGAAGACGGAAGCAATTCAATGCATTCCAGAATTTGATGGATCTACCGATGAGCTAGATGCATTCATCTATCATATAGAACACTTTGAAAAGCAAATACCCCAGGGAGTGTCACGAGATGAGTTGATCTACGTGGTACTCTTAAAATTAAGAAAGAATGCAGCAGCCCAAATATTGAAAATTAAAGCTGATACTTGGCCAGAATTAAAACAAAATTTAATAAAGAAATTTAGTAAACGAGAACGTATAGAAGAGGTAATTTCAAAAATTGAGACCCTTCGACAAAGTCCGAACGAATCGTTTAAAGAGTATAAAATACGGGCTGAAATAATAAAAGATCAAATTGATGTTTATAATGAAGGGACTGGCATCAAGGATATGCCAATGATTATTAGCCTTAGATTACATTTTATCGCGGGTCTGCGAAATGAAGAGTTATAATTATTTGCGCGTGGACACAGAGAGATGCCGCTAGTGCAATTACTGGACTACTTAGAGAAAGTAGATATTGAAAACCAGTGTCTGAAAGAGATAGAATGCAGGCTGGAATTGTTAGAATTATCGCGTACACGTACTGTTACGCAACAATGTTGGACACCGAAGAGATATATCGGAAATCCAATTGAATATATAGATGAAGGTAGAGATTATGAGCTACCTGAAAGAAATTATCGGCCAGAAATAGGCGAAAGTAATTTCAAATATTCACATTCGAGTACAACACTACAACGAACTCATCGACCGGATTTACACCGTACGAATAGATGTTCGGGCGAAAGGCTACACTTCCCACGTCAATTTATGAACGAAAAGACCGGGAAATTTATTATGACAGCTACGCAGGCGAAATTAGGAAATGCTTCGCCAAAATGCACGCAACGGCAAAGGAAAATCTGATTTTGTCAAAGCAAAAAAGAAAAGAACTCTATGACAAATCAACGAATGAATGGACATCTATGTGGGGGGATTTAGTACTAGTACACGCAACCCCTATGGGTGTAGGACATAAATTGGAAAATCTATGGAGAGGACCATACGAAGTGGTCGAACTGCCAAGTGAGCAAACAGCGGTAATTAAAAACGGAAATAGACTTGAGAAAGTACATGTCAACCGATTAAAAAGGTACAGGGACTGAGTTCTAATGAAAAAAATGTACATAGTTGTAAATACATATGTACATATTCATCATATTAAACTATTCTAAATATAAACACAAGTAGCTATTAAATCAATATGTATATTAGGGTGGGGCATTGTTATATGGAAAAACGTAATCATAGTCACATCAACCGAGCACAGCACTTTTTTGGTTCCTTTTGGGGTCCCAAACAACTGTGCAAAATTTGGGGTCGATTGGTGTTGACCCGGCGTAGCGCATTGTGTTTGAAATTTGTATGGAGATTAGTATGGGAAAACCTACATTTTGGCATTTTTAATTTTACAGACTACAATTCTTCCTTCAGTATGCAAACAAATAGATAGAAGTGTAGTCCAGGATATGCTGAACAACTTTGCCGAAGGATGTATGGTGTTAGAATATCTCTAAGCCAAGTTATAGCTGTTCAAAGTTCGATACATCGAATTAAATGTCAAAAATCATTTTTATTGCCAACACTGCCGGTGTATCATGGTATTTCATATAGCATTCCAAAATAACATTATATATTTTAGTTTTACCACATTGGTATGTTTGGATGAATTATTCAAAAGCCTTAGCTCAATTTCATGGGCGTAGGTAGTGGAGCAATAGGGCGTAGTGAGGGGTGAGGGGGATGGGGGGGGGACTTTAAAATGTAGAAATTCGTACTGAAATGTTGTCGAGGTGGAATGTTCAAATGAATTATTTCAAAACAATTACACAATGTCCTACGCATAATAGTAACGATGAAATAAAACATACTGTATCCCTTTACCTTGACTTTTATCAATAGAAGTTACGTTACAGACTGAATCAACTGATGTCGAGTTGATACAGTGGCGTAGTAAGAAAATTTTTCGGGGGGGGATATGAAATTTTTTTTGTGTATATATGAAAAAATGTTCAAAAACATTCTGAGCAGGAAAAAATGTTCAAAAATCAACAACTCAGGGAACAGGTTTGGGTAGTCAAGGTAGGAAAGCTAGCTGTTGGTATAGAATACATGCTCTTCCCCTACGAGGACAATCTGGGCGGCAAACTTCAGACTGTCTAATTTACTGAGCCCTTCAGTTCCCTTGTGCCATTTAGTACCACTTCCTCGTTGAACTTCCGACTGGTTCGCGAACTACTCGGTCTAGTCCCCGACGATAGATCTAGCCTACTCCGACGAAAAGTTCCCCGGCGAGAGAAGTTAGAGCCAACCAGCCAGGTGCTACGGTCAGTTCGGCGATTCCGGTAGAGTGGGGCATCCGGTTTGCTGGTGGTGTATCGTCGCGGTCTACGCGGTCTCGTTCCCGGCGGTGAATCTGACTGTAAGCTAAAGGAGAGGTCCCAGACGAAAGAAGTTCTCCCGATACCGATTCTTATTTGGTTTCAATACTACAACTTCTTGAGCCCTTTGGCTCCGTAACCGGTGCTATTTAGCACCGCAACTCCTTTAAGGTCATTATACATGCGAGCCACAACATAACTCCTACGCCACACACACCCCTCTCCCCTGCCTAACCATGTATCTGACATGAGCAAATATAAAATACGTTTTTCAACACACTAACCTTGCTGGTGTGCCACGAAACTGCTACTTAAGGAAGCTAGAATATTTTCCTATACAATCAATCCGAGTTTTTGACGGAATGCCATCTGTAGCTCCTATTTTGTGCGAAAATATCACCCCTCTTCTTATCGTTTTCATTGCACTTTTTCAAATGCACTTTTTTCACACATCACTGCAAAAACACTCGCGAAACTTTAATCGTTTACTAACAAAACTTCAAATTTTCTGCCAATGTGCAGATGACCAAAGGAAAATGTTCGGAAACTCTCATTTGTGCGTTTGAATTTTCACTTCAGATTTCAGTTTTTCCTAATTTAAACAAGCGAGTCGGTGCCTAGCAACGTGGCTTCCACATATCTTCACCTTAAGCCATTTAGTTCTCTTCTTGGGCCATTTAGCACTACTTCCTCGATGGTCCATTCAGTCCTCAACTTGTTCGCGAACAACTCGGTCTAGTCCCCGACGATGGACCTGGCCTACTCCGACAGAGAATTCCCCGGCGAGAGAAGTTCTCCCGAGATCGAGCCAATCAGCTAGGTGCCGAGGTCAGTTCGGCGATTCTGGTGAAGCTGGGTATCCGCTGCACTGGTGCGCCGATGACCCGCGACTAGTGGTGTCTCATTGATGTCTAATCCGTCTAGTCCCCAGCGGTGAATCTAGCTTACGCTAACGGAAAGTTCCCTGGCGAAAAAAGTTTTCCCAATATCGATTCTGGGGAGCCATGGTCGGTCCGGCGAATTCGCATGGAGCGTGATGTCCGGTTCGCTGGCGTTTCGACGACTCATACTCGCTGCTCTGTTGCGGTCTACTCGACTAGTCCTCGGCGGTGGATCTAGCTTATACCTGCGGAGAGTTCCCTGGCGGTGATTGCTCTCCCGAAATCGTTGTTCGATGTCTATTCCGTTGTAAGACGGTCATGCCATCAGCGGTTCTCAACCTTTTTCGTACCATGGACCCCTTAGATATCACACTGGGTTGCTGCGGACCCCCACAGATAAACATCAATTTTGTATGCTATCAATATGTTATTTTCAATTTGTTAGGAAACAAGATTTGAAATTTCAATATGCACTCGGAAAATATATTTTTCTTCGCGGACTCCCAGCTATGACTTCGCGGCCCCCTGGGGCCCGCGGACCCCAGGTTGAGAATCACTGATCTACATCATATCTCTGTTTACTGCGTTCCACGTCTCTACGTCGCTTGTCATTCTGTGGGATACATTATCCGGGTTGATGTCCGGTTCTCCCATTTTAAGTAGCTCCCTGCACGTCACTTCAAACCTCGGACATTCAAAGACTCTCCTCGGACATTCAAATAATTGAAACCCCGGACATTCAAAGACGCTCCAGGCACAGTGTTGACGTTGTGTACCCACACCGATGAAGATACTCCTTAAGCAGCCGTGGCTCGGTAGAAGCTGTTTCAGGTTGAAGGTCATCTCTCCGTGCATTCTATTGACCCACGTCGACAGGTTTGGATGAGCCAGTAGGTCCACTTTCCTTTCTCCGTATTATCCCATTCCTGCTGCTACGTCATCATCGAATCGATTCTCATCATCTTCCTCACGTTTCTAACATTTCATTGATTGTAGCACTTGATATCCTCCATCAGGGTAATCGATGACTAAACACTAGATAAAGACCCGACATTTCGCATGTGTACTCAACGTGGTTTTTTTTTATTCATTTCGTTTATTTGATAGGCACAAATGCGTTAGCTTGGCGGTGCCGAATTCTTTTGCTTTTACATTTTGAATATCTTAAAACTAGGAGGTTACAATGTTGAAATATTTTTTTTATAAAAAAGAAAAAAATTACAGCTATCTTAAGACTAGAAAAAAAATTCTATATGTTAGAGAGGGGGCAAAAGATTTTTTTTTATGAAAAATTGTAAAACAAGGAATTCAATAGTAATAGTTTTTTAGGAAATATTTACAGTTATCTTAAAACTAACTATAGTTTGGTACACAAAAGGGGGAACAAATATTAATGAAAAATTTCACAGATGTTTTAAAACTAGGGATACAATTCTATTTACAAGATGGGGGACAATAGTTTTAACAAAGAGTAGAAATTACGACTATCTTAAAACTAGGAATACGGAATACAAATTTGATTTTTTATCGGATACTTATGCTTGGTCATTTCCAAAATCGGTGTAGAAGTAGTTGTATCAGGGACAGGGGAGAGAAGGCGTAGATGGTGACCGGTAGAGAAGAGCAAAACTTGCAACTTTCGGGCAAACGGGAGATCAGCGAAACAAATTTGCGCCTCAGTCTAGTAGGTCGGATTGGCGGATGGTATTCTTCGGACCCGCGGGGAATCCTTCAAAGGGAATCCTTCGGACCTCGAGTCGCTCTCGCTTCAGATTCCGTAGTGATAAGGGCGACGGCGGTTACATAGTGGCAGTCTGGAGCTTATCGGTTCCACACGGCAAGAGGAAACTTCTAAAAACGAGAAATAAAAAGAGAGTTTTATGAAAGTATAAATAAAGGACATATAGGGGAAATCACGATTTGCCAGCATATCTCGGACTGGGACATTGGGTGGCCTACCTCGGGCCCGAAGAGAATCCTTTAACTGAGACCTGGCGTCCAAATACCCGGCGAATACCCAGACAACGTGCTCGATGTCGTGATAGCCCTCGTCACAAGCGCACAGACTACTCTCCGCAAGCCCAATACGCCGCAAATGTGCATCTAAGGTGTAGTGGTTGGACATAAGTCGGGACATTACACGAATAAAATCCCGACCCACATCCATCCCCCTGAACCAAGGCTTCGTTGATACCTTTGGGAAAATCGAATGTAGCCATCGTCCAAGTTCACCATTGCTCCACGAGGTTTGCCAACTGTTGAGTGTCCTCTAAAGACAAATACTAAAAAATTCGTTGAAGCAGATTGGTCTTTCGTATATGTCACTATTTAATGCGCCCACCTTTGCTAATGAGTCGGCCTTTTCATTGCCCGGGATAGAACAATGCTTAATCAACGTGGTTGTTTAAGCTCAATCAGTCGTCGATTATCACTCCCAATTGCTTCAGTGCACGCTTCGATGCAATCACATGCCCTTCGATGGTGATCTGTATCCGCTGAACCCCTTTGCAGTTGCTGTCCAACAGCAACGTCTTGTGGTGAGCTATTTGCAGCTTGACCCGTTCATCCAGCTCTCGATCGCATCTATTGTCTCCGTCACCGACACCTCCATTTCTTCAAGTTTCTCACCGTTATTGACATAGTCCACGAAACCAACGATTTTCACTTTCCTGGGCAGCCGCAGTGTTAAGACCCCACACTGATAGAATATATCCGTAAATCTCTAGGAATTAATTTCGTACAAACAACTTTCATAAAATATACGAATTTTTCGTACATATGATGAATCGTTCGTAGTTCTATCGAAACACTTTTGTTTATTATTACGAGTTTTTCGTGAAAACCACGAAATGACTTTCGCTAGCTTATTACGAAACAGCTTCATTCAGCAAACGAGTCGTTCGCTGTTATATACGAATATCTTTATAATATTTACGAGCACCATTCGTCAAACCGTCCATGTCAAAGGAGCAATATGGAGCAATTGTTGGTATTCGTCAGATAATTGTTGTTGTCTGACTATTTAGTAGTCGTATCCGTGTCCGCCGGTTGCAGGAAGATTTCCTGGACCTCTTTCGCTTCCAGTTGATTCAGAATCTGGAGCAGTACAGAATCAGTTGAGCCGTCGCGAACTGCTCGTTGATTTTGTATGAATAATTTTGAGTTTTTCTCTGCCTGAGCGACATCGGTGTTGTCAAACATCGATCCTAAAAGATCGAATGCGACCAACGAATTCGTTTGTAATATACATAAACGTTTATCAAAATAAACGAAACTTTCGTTCATCAAGCGGCCATTTCTTCGAATCACAATAAAATCGATTTGGCCAGATCGATTTTTTTAAATTAAAAAAAACATCGATCTTAAAAGATCGACTGAAAACAATAAGAGGCCAATAAATACGAAAACTTTTCTAAGATAAACGAAAATATTTCGTGCGACCAACGAAGTCGTTCGAAATATACACAAACGTTTATTAAAATAAACAAAACATTTCATTTCATTCACGAAAAATAATGTCGTTATCAACGATATCATTCGTGAAGTTTACATTAAATGTGTAAAATTTACGAAAGCTTTCGTTCACCATACGGCCATTCTTGTTCATGAAATGATCGAAACTTACTATTTACAATGCACGAAAATACTTAGTTGCAGAAAACGACGAATGAATTCGTGCATTGCATGATTTATTATATTCACGAATTTATGTTATCAGTGCATCTTACATCCCATTCCAAAGTGTTTGACAGAGAATGGAGCTCTGAGTAACGCCCGCTGCGACTCGCATTGCCTTCTGCCCTTTTGTTCGTCTGGTACAGCAGTGCTCTACTCTGGAAGTAGCTCTTCAGGATCTGGCTCATTCTTTTATGCCACGCTGCGGCATTGGTCTATTCGAGGCTGGATGGCCCGGTGACTTCCCTGACTTTGGCAGCAACATCAGTTTCTGCACCTTCCTCATTTCGGGGATTACTATCGTCTAAAGACTTCAGCAGTAGCATCCTGAACATGTCCGGATATGCCAGGATCGCAGCTTTCAGCGCCGCTGTTGGTATTCCATCCGGACCGGGGGTTTTCTTTGATTTTAGTCACATCGACGCGTCTTTGAGCTCGTCGTTGGTCACTTGCCACTCGACTGTGTTACCTCCTTCTTCTTCGCCGTACGGTGTCAGTGACCAGGTAGTTGAATCGTGATTCGGGAAGAGACCCTCAACGATTATCTTTAGCTTACCCGGGCATATTTCAGCTGGTGTCGACGGACCCTCGTCTTCGTCATAACGACTCAGTACGCGTCCCCCAGGGACTGGCGTTTATTTCTCAGCACAGCTACTTATGGCAATTGGCTTGCTAAGCTTGATCTCCTGTTTTAAAGAGTCCCTACCTTCTAGATACGTCGCTTGCGCTCCTCTCTCACTCTTCGATCTTGCGCTCTGAGCCCGCCTTCTGGATTTAAGACAAGCAGCGTATAGCATACTGAGTTACTCATTTAACCAGTAAGCTGCACGCCGTCTACTACATGGCCTTAGTTTTCGTGACATTGTAACGTCACAAGCCGTCACAATCCTTCTTGTAAGCCGTCAGCCGTATCAATGTACTTGATTCCGTTGTTCGCCGAAGTAACTCAACAAAGAGGTTTTCGTTAAAGGCTTTCGTCTTCCACTTTAGCTTGCCGCCCGTCCTTCTTCGTGCTGCAGCAGGGTTCCATTGGCCGATGCGGTAGCAAATCGCCTGATGGCCTCTATGGGGATACTTCTCTCACACTCGCCAGTCCATGTTCGCCGTCAGTCAAGGACTACAGAATGTGGCGAAATTTCTTTCGGTACCGATATCCGTTTCGTGAACCATTAAGCTCCTAGCTCCTCGCTTCGTCGCAATATGCTCGTTATAGTCCTCGGCGGTTGAGCTAGCCTCCACAACGTGCCGACAGGTAGGTGTCGAGTCTGCAGCTAATTTTCACTACAAGGGAATTTTTTTACAAGATAACTTTTGCAATTGAAACTTTGAGAATTTCATTTAAAATATTAGGCATATTTTTGCTTAACATATTCAATTTTTTCAAATCTCTCCAAAATATTTCGGGGGGGGTTTCGTCCCCAAAACCCCCCCCGCTACTACGCCACTGAGTTGATATGTCAGAGAATTGCATTGATTATATTTCAGTTTAATAGGCACTATGATTTGATGAGAGGCTCATTTCGACGCTGTTCGATCACCTGAAGCAAAAATTGTTGTAGGGATCTGGTGGATTTCATTTTGAAATCCAGAAATTAGCTTCACGCTTCGTGATCGAACAGCATAGAAATGAGCATGCTATCAAATCATAATGCGTATTAACAGTTATGTGTCCAACAAAAAACACCTTTAATAGGCCAACGAGGGTACCCACAAATTGAAATGCTCATAACTATGGCTTTCTTTAACCGATTTGGACACTTTTAGATGTTTTGGATTCAGGAACTCGTCTGCTTTTTGATTTTGTACAATAGAACCGGAATAATGGATCTGGTTTTTGGTAATCCGGATTTTCCGGAGTAATGTTCCAGTACTAGGATATGATTTGTAAATTTTAATAATGTCCTAGCAATATGAGTATCAAAACTCTTCAAATTGTCTCGGAGGTCTGTTTTTTATTGTTGCGGGACCCTATGGCAATTTGAAAAATGGAATTGGAATGGAATGGCCACTCACGGCCTCACAGGAACCTGCTCCGGAATGTCCGTTCCGGGGTCAAATCACCAAATGGTTCCAAAACTACGAGATGCAGCCTACTGATACAATTCCAAGAATTTTGATGCCCATATTGCTAGTATTCCATTGAAGTTCGCAAATAGTACCCCCGCACTGGAACCTGCTTCCGGAAACCCGGATTCCCGGGAACCGAATGGAGTAACCCGATTCATTTTTACCAAGTCCAAAAGTGGATGAGTTCTTGAATCCAAAACGGCCAAAAGTATCGAAATCGGTTGGATATTACCTTAGTTATGAGCATTTTAGTTTTGTGGGTACCCAGGTACCCACGTCGGCCTGTTACGTAGTAAAAAAAATCAGGAGCCCCTCCTCACTCCCACCCTTACTATATCAACAATATTATTAACCCAAAAGCTTGACTTAGTGAAGTTCTAAGATGTCACAAAATTTCAATTTCCAGCTATGAATAAAACATAGGAATTTAATTAATTGAAACTTAAAAAGGTACCCGGGTACCGCGTCGGACACACAACGGTTAAACCGAAATATAATCCTCTGACATATCAACGCGACATCAGTTAATTTAGTCTGTAACGTAACTTCTATTGATAAAAGTCAAGGCAAAGGGATACAGTATGTTTTATTTCATCGTTACTATTATGCGTAGGACATTGTGTAATTGTTTTGAAATAATTCATCTGAACATTCCAACTCGACAACATTTCAGTTCGAATTTCTACATATTAAAGTCCCCCCCCCCCATCCCCACTCTCTACGCCCTATTGCTCCACTATCTAGGCGCATGAAATTGAGCTAAGGCTTTTGAATAATTCATCCAAACATACCAATGTGGTAAAACTAAAATATATAATGTTATTTTGGAATGCTATATGAAATACCATGGTACACCGGCAGTGTTGGCAATAAAAATGATTTTTGGCATTTAATTTGATGTATCGAACTTTGAACAGCTATAACTTGGCTTAGAGACATTCTAGCACCATACATCTTTCGGCAAAGTTGTTCAGCATATCCTGGACTACACTTCTATCTATTTGTTTGCATACTAAAGAAAGAATTGTAGTCTGTAAAATTAAAAATGCAAAAATGTAGGTTTTCCCATACAAATTTCAAACGCAATGCGCTACGCCGGGTCAACACCAATCGACCCCAAATTTTGCACAGTTGTTTGGGACCCCAAAAGGAACCAAAAAAGTGCTGTGCTGAAAAAACGATCATTTTGCCCCACCCTAGTATGTATGTATGTATGTATGTATGTATGTATGTATGTATGTATGTATGTATGTATGTATGTATGTATGTATGTATGTATGTATGTATGTATGTATGTATGTATGTATGTATGTATGTATGTATGTATGTATGTATGTATGTATGTATGTATGTATGTATGTATGTATGTATGTATGTATGTATGTATGTATGTATGTATGTATGTATGTATGTATGTATGTATGTATGTGTGTGTATGTGCGGATTTGTTAACAAAATGTCCACATCGGTTTCTCGGAGATGGCTGAACCGATTTTTACAAACTAAGATTCAAATGAAAGGTACAATATTCCCATAGATTGCTATTGAATTTCATTTTCAACCGACATCTTGTTCCGGATTACGTGTTGAAGAGTATGGTTACAAAACAAAATTTGTTGATTTGTCCACATCGGTTTCTCGGAATTTTCTGAACCGATTTTGACAAACTTGATTTTAAATGAAAGGTCCATTAGCTGCTGTTGAATTTTGTGTGGATCCGAGTTATGGTTCCTGAATTACAGGGTGATACGTACGATCACGCAGCAAATCCCGATTCTAACGATTTCTGCGATGAAGGTAAAAAGGTGAATTTTTTTTTCCAAAATATAAACACAACTGTTGAATTTGTAGATCTAGGTCACCAACAGTCATTCAAAGTCTCTTTGGCCACACTGGCCACCATCGACGGATCCGAAAGCATCCAAATTCAGAATAACGGTTATATTGGTTTCTCGAAAATGGTTAGACCGATTTGATCAACTTAGTCTCAAATGAAAAGTGTTGCGTCCCCGGAAACTGATATTAAATTCCATCTCCATCCGACTTCCGGCTCCGGAGTTACGGGTTGTGGAGTGCGATCATATAGAAAACTGTATATATATTGTACGAACTAGCTATTAAATCATAGTTTGGAGAAATGAGAAAGGCACAATTGCACCTCTAGGTGGATTAAAACAGGTTTTTTTTATTTGTGGATCATTCCACACGCACGAATGGTGAATTGTAACTTATATGCTCGCAACTATAACCAGTTGACGAAGCAAGAATGGATCCATGAATTATATTTCGATTGTCGTGTAATGATTTTCGAGAAAATATCAAGACTTTGTTAATTTTGTGATGTACTAAAAGAACCACTAATACCAAATAAAATATGTGATAAATCATGAATCAGTTATAGCGGTAAGCTTGAATCTAGTTGGTACCGCCACACGGTACTATCTTTGATTTTAGGCCCGAGTTTAGTCCGGCCTAAGACGTTAGTACCTGTCATTACAGAAATGGCTGCATCCTGAAGCCAAATGAAAGCAGTGTAAAAGGCCGCCATGTTTCTCTTGCATACATCTCAATAATTTGAATCAACTTTTCGAACTTTATGTGCAATATTATGGCCCATGTTGCACAAAAATCATATAAGGGCAAGTAAGCAAGTTTTATCCCGTACGAAAAACAGGTGTAATCGAATTTTAAATGCATTTTTTTTTTTAAATATTCTTTATCGTCCTATATCTAGAAGGTGCTACACGCTCATTTCAAAATGCCACATCGAAGAGTTATATTGCAGGTTAGCAGAAGTCGAATCATATTGAAACAAACTGTCGAACGAAATTTTATAATTGGATTCAGAGATGAAAATTGTTTTCGTTCGTTAGTTTACCTATGGCTATCAAAATGAGTGAAGTTTAATTTGCTCACATTTTTTAGTTATTTTAACATGAGGAAAAGAATATATAATCACAATTTGTTCCCTTATCTAGTTGTATCTTCTCTCAAAGAACACCACCAAGCAAGTGGAAGTTTATTTATATTTTTACTGCTTTCGAAAGAGTTCAAAACTAAGATTGAATAAAAAATTGTAAATGAAGCCATGCCATATAGCCTTAGTAACACTTTTAAATATGACGGCAAACAAACTGTTACAAATATTATCATTTTGATCGTTATTTAAATGTTATCGGAGCTTGTTTGTATTGTTTCGTAATTTATAATTTTCTAGCATATCTTGAACGATTTGCATTTCCGTTGTAGTACAAATTTTCGTTTAATTCTTTATGATAGAACAGATATGCACAGGGTATGAAAGAGCTGTAAAAGCTCAGACTAGACAGATGACTTGGCAAAATTACGCAAAAAGTTGAATACGGAAAAATCGCTTAAATCGTGTCGGACCTTAAGGGGGATTGTGTAACGTATAATCGGCAAAAAATTGGATACTTTAAATTTTTTGTCGATGTATTCAGTCAGACGCCACATCGAAATCTGTACACCATAACTCAAAATCCACTGGACCAAACGTTGAGACATTTGCAAAGTTGTTTTTCACAGCATTTCACAAGTAATTAAGGGAGCTTTTATTTTTTGGTCGATTTTCGATTTTTTCGTAGTACTTTGAAACCAAAGTCCGATTATTGCTAAAACAACGATTAACATGTTATTGTAAAGTAATAATATTTAGCAGTTTGCAAAAAGCTCTTGTAGTTGCCTGGGCAATGGTGTGAAGAAGAAGAAGAACTGTGCAACATTCAGAACTATTGGTCCAAGAAATTTTGTCTGCATCCAGTATCAGGTTCGATTTGTAAATTTATAATTGTCAATTCATTATCAGACAGATGGAAGACTATGGGAAATAACTAATTATAATTTTTATTAATTAAAATTACTCGACTTTTGGTATTTCAGGCTTGATTGGGTAGTCGTGCTGATAATTTGAATTACTTCATTTTCAGCAAAGTAGGTCTGCCAAATTCTATATGCACCACCCCACCAGGCTAAAATTTCAGATTTCCATTCCATGGACGACATAATTATCTGAAGCAAATAAATAATTTTTATGGCATTTTTCATGTGTTGCAGAACAGCAACTGATACAAACTTTTCAAGGGATGTAAGCTTCCACTCTTTTTCTATAAGCATTTGATTTAATTTGGAACAGTCAGATTTGGCTGAACTGACTACTAAGTGTAATGTTAGAGAAGCTCTTCAAGCCCTTGGAGTGGCTAGCGCCTAACATTACAACCCTATAACGTTCTCGATAGTATGCACCATTATTAGCAAAATAACGTTTTAGTCAATTGTGGATCTTAAATAATAAATTGTTTAAGCGGTTACTCTACTGTAAAATTTTAAAACAATCGATTTTCTATTTATTAGTCTAAAATGTGCTTTAAGATGTAAAAAATGATATCCCAAAGCATAGAGAAAGAAAACAATTTAAAAACATACAAATCTCGACAAACATATGATTATGGCGTATAAGCCAACTGTCAAAATTCACTTTGAGAGGAAATTCTGGACAAACCGTTACTCACCAAGCACAAACGTTGGTAGTAAACGTAAGAGAAAAGTTTTCTCTTTCATTAACTGATGTGAACTGTATTCAGCCAGTAACGTTTTGTCCGGAATTTCCTTTCAAAGAGAATTTTGACAGTTGGCTTTTACGCCGTAATCATACGTTTGTCGAGAAATTTTCAATTTTGCCGCAACGCTTCTTATGTATAACCCATATGTACTGCAAACTTTACCCGCGTTTTTCTCGAAACCACTGGCCGGAAATGTAACTCGAACAAATGATTTTTGGTCGCTTTGAAATTTTCACAGTATATTCGAAATTGATTTCTCCAGTCACGTACGCAGGATTAAATTTTTTATTGCTTACCTTTTTATTGATTAACGATTTTGTGTAGATTTTTATGACATTTTCTACGTTTTATCACTCAAACCTGCGCCATTTCGCTTAAAATCAAAATATCGAAAAAATCCTACGTACATCGCTATTGACATAAAGAATCAGAAAAACTTTAGTTTTTGGCGCTATGTAAAAAATTACGGGAGATAAATTTCCGACCATGGACCCCTTCCAAATGATTCGCGCATGAAGTAAAAATGCTGCAGAGCCGCCATCTTGTGATGAAATTGCTCGAAAAAATTATTTTATTTGATACAATACTTATGTTATAAATCCCATTCAACAAGATGTCGATTCACCATTGTATTGAGCAATAAATATAAAAAATTGTATTGAGCAATAATAATAAAAAATTCTCGAAATAATCAGACTATTAAATGGCATAAACAGTGAATTTTAAATTAACTTTATTGTAGTTTTTTGACATAGCCGTGTATTGCTGATCAGAACGCAGCAATGCAAATGGCAGCATCATGTTATCGGAAGAAGACAAAAATATGCAAAAATTTGTCATGCTTCTCCTGCACACATTTCGTTATTTTCAATCCTCTTTTCGGCTTTCTTCTGGATAAATATGGCTCCCTTTGCTCGCAATAAAGATGGCAATAAATTAGCCAGTTTATCAGGTAGGAAAGACAAGCACTGTCGAACTACACTAATAAAATAAAATACCAATTAATGCGTCGAAAACTACGCATTTTCAATAAAAGTGGAATAACCCATTAAGTGGGTAATGAGTTCGTATCCATAAATGAATACAGCTCTTGTACGTCAACCTGGGTATGCTTTACCCTTTATTTTTCGCAGAACTGTTACAACAAAACACGTGAAAAATATCCATTCATAAAAATCGCGCCAGAATGAAAAATACTGTCAATAGAATTATTTCTGAATTAAAAAAAAACATAAAATAACATTCATTTCACATTATTGTCTCCTTAACTACTTAACAAAATAAAACTGCCAACTGGATATATTTTTGGTGGCTGGATCTTTTGGCTGCTCTAAAAAAGCCAAACTTGCTCATATTTGCAACATCCTCAGTAGTTTAAACAGCCGTTTTTACGAGCATTGCCGAAATGTTCTGTTTCCGCCACGTACTCAGATGCAGGCCGGTAATTTGCAGGTTCCGCTACGAACCTTAGTTTGCAGGTAAACTCGCTTAAAATAATTCTTAATGACTTTTCACTCATTATTAAGATCAGTATATCCATTGACATTATCTCATCGAGTAGTTGTGAAATGAATAAAAAGCACCCATTGTTAGAAGCAAAAAAATATCCATTTTTTGACAGCTCGAAAAACTTCCGAAAATGGGCAATTTGAATACTTAAAATGGGTAAAGTTTTTTTTACCGTGTTTACCCGCATTTTTTTTTATTTCCTCGTTCTTTCCTTCTCTCTACACGCTTGATTCCAATTGCACATCAAAGGGTTACAGTAGAGCACGTTTGGATAAATTGAGATCTATTCAATCAATTCAGATCAAAGTTGTTTTTGTGAATTAGAAACAGAACTACAATAAGAATTGATTTGATTCTTTTCTTTTTACTTATCGCTAAGAGAATAAGCGGGACCATTTAATTCGTTAATATAAATCGATAACATATTTTCACGAATTATTGCCCATATATTGTATCACACATCAAAGAAAGTAAATAACGGAAGAAAATTATTGTTTTAGGGGATAGATCCAAACAAATGACAATTGGATATAGATCGTAAAATGCAATATTTTATGAATTTTCCTACACTTGTGGTTAGCAAATTGAATCAGAATGTTAACAGCTTAGAAATTAGCTCCACAAATACTCTAAGCTAAGAGTAAATAATTGATTTTAAATATGTGCAATTTTCCAATAAGAATAAATTCACATAAAACATCTGAACACATTTTTGGCATATGCATCAATAGTTCTGAACAACCGGTACGTTATTCCAAAACATTGCTTGAACCGCGAATCAGAAAAGAATACGACATAAATATGGAATACGTCATATTAAAATATTAATTAACTCTATAGAAATAATTAAACAGGTATAAGATTCTGTCAGTTGTTGTAATGATCATAAGTTAGTTTTGAAACAAAATTGCATATAAACGGCACAAATAGGGTGTTGGTAAAAATATATTGCTAGGATGTTTTAAACTCTCATTTATGTTTTAATGTACTTATTATTTTATTCATAAAATCATAGAAATTTTGTTAGCAAATAAAATCGTTCCAATTTGCATTGATGCATTATAGAAATATATCTATATTCTGTCTGCCACAGTGCAAAAATAAATAAATATAAGGCTCGTGAATATAAATGTTAATTCTGTCAAAGTTTAATTTTTTGTTTGATCTTTGTTTACTTTTTATTTAAACCTCGCTGAAAAACGTGTATAATTTAATTCTTTATTTCAAATTAGTGAAAATTCACTTGAAACGAAAATAAATGTTCTCCCCCACGTCGATAGGTAGGTATCATGTTCAATTAGAATGACACTCACAGTTCATTTTAAATTCAAATTGAAATATTTTAACCAATTTTTTAATCAAAGTTTGAAATCTCGACAAAAATATAATTCCGGCTTAAAAGCCAACTGTCAAAATTCTCTTTGAAAGGAAATTCCGAACAAACCTTTACTCGCCAATCACAGATGTTGGCAGTAAACAAAAGAGAAAAATGTTCTTTTCCATTAACTGCTATGAACTGTGTTTATCCAGCGACGGCTTGTCCGGAATTTCCTTTCAAAGAGAATTTTGACAGTTGGGTTTTAACCAGTAATCATATTTTTGTCGAGAAATAACTATCATGACACCAATTACAACCGATGGTTCAGCCACCTCTAACTCGACGAGCGCCTATTCAAACTGAATAAAAACATGCATATGTATATCAATTTATTTTCTTTTGTGCCTATTATCTCACTACAAAGTACTGTACATCATCGGCCAACTTTCAACTATCCAACACGTGAAACATATCGGCAACAAGTTGACAAAATTGTTCTCAAACCCTATGGAACGAGATATTTGACGAAGAAAAGCTATTTTACTGCAAGAAAATATCGGAATGAATTTACTCATTTTCTTTAACTTGAATTTGTTGTTTTTTAACATTGACGTGTTACGCAGATCAGAACGCAGCCATATAAATGACAGCATCGTTTGATTAAAGCTTACCAAATATTTTAGGCCGGTTTAAAAGTTAGTCCGGTTTAAAAACAGTTAGTACGGCTTTGTGCTTACGGCTATTAATGTCGTATATTCGGACCATAGACAATGTTCCTAGATTTGTGAATACAATTATGAGTCAACGATTTTCGAGTTCGCGAATTGTCGGCGTGAGAAAAACGCGTCGGCGGCGCGACGCCGGTCTACCTTTCGGCGTCAGCGTTTGTTAAAATTTACCGGTTGTGGCGGCGCACAGGTCTATTCCCCACGCCAACTTTGACACCTGCTTCCACGAAGACTATAAGCAAACTGGCTATACAGTAATGTTTCGATTATATCACTATGCGTTTATATCAATACTCGTTTATATCACCCTCGATTATATCATGGTTTTGTCTCTATTATATCACGCCTTTTAATTTTGAGATGTTTTTCGCAATGTTGTTTTGAAACAGTGTTATACATTTAAGGGTTTACTATATTGTACACTATACGTGTTGTGTTTAATGATCACAATAAGTATAGAAATGTATTATTTATGCATAATATAACTGGTAACAGTGTAACTAGTATCTGGCGGAATCAATTTTTTTAGTAAGACCCAGAGCACTTCAAGAGTCAAGTACAGAGGAATGCGCTACACTGCATAATAAGACTAGTTCTGGAGAAAATTTTCAATAGAACCTTAGTAACATTGCGAGCCTCTTTCTCTTTGAATTATTACGACGTCAATAAAAAACTTGACACTAAATTTTCAGTACATATCGAAAGCTGACCATGGTGCATCCCAAAGACGTATTTGGGAATACAAAACTGATGGCCCCCAAATAGTTTGGTTTAGCTTTGGAACATTTGTTAGTTTTTTTGGCGATTTTTTTCAAATGAATGGAATTAGGGTGGTCCTTGTGGTTGAGGTGTTCAAAGTATCGACTGTTTAGATGTGTGAATTTTACCCGAGAAATGCCCTACAATATAATAACACAAATGAATTGAAGCAAGTTTGTTAAATAAACAAGGCTATCTATAATGGTTAATCTGTTATGATTTTTTTTAAAGATTTAAGGTAGGGTGGCTCTTGAAAAATGGGGTTGCTTATATTATCTTTTGATGTTATGATTTCTCGCAAATGCATTGTTCTAGAGATTTTTGGAAATATTATTTACAGGTTTTCTTTAAACCTAACTATCTTCAAACATTGCAATTTGATTTTCAATCTATCAATTTCAATTGGAAGACCGACGATTGGTTAGTTATAGAGAACAACATTTATGTATTATTTAAAAGAGCTATGTTTTTAACAAAGTTGTTCAGTTATATTCACGAAAGAAAAGATAACAATCCCAGGAGCGAATGTCATGATAACATTTATCACACTTCGAAACTTTTTACATTTCTTATAAAAGAAATGTATAGAATTCGCTCAAACGTTCAAGATTTTGCCCGAGGCCCGGAGGGCCGAGTCTTATATACCAATCGACACAGCTCGACGAGTTGGGACAATGTCTGTGTGTGTATGTAACGGACAAATTCTCATTCGTGTTTCTCAGCAATGGCTGAACCGATCTTATCCAAACCAATTTTAAATGAAAGAACTAAAAAACAGTATGAACGCTATTAATTTGTTTTTGATTCTGATGTTTAGTTTCCAAGATATGAATGTTTGAATGCGTAAAAATGGCGTTTTTTGCAGTTTTTTTCAAATTATCTGCCAAAATCGACAATATAGATTAACAACTTATATGTTTTAAGACAGCTTTAACGAATACCTTTCGAACAAGCTATGAATTGTTGAAATCAGACTATTATCAAAAGAGATATTTAACATTAAATGCGGACGAAAGGTTTTTATCATTTCCCATTGCCATAAATATGACCAAAAACATGTAATCTATTATTAACGCAAAAACGGCTTATTTTAGGTCAATAGTATCTTCGTAGAATTTAATGGAGGTAATATGCCCTTTCTTTTGGTATTGTGCTTTTGCTGATTAATCCCTCTATGAGTGAGATATTTTCACAAATTTTCTTGGAAGTGATTATGTCGAAATGATGTCCTCAGCAAATTTGTAGCTCTTACTTTTGCGAATAACTTTTCTAAAGACTTTAAATATCTATTTTGAATACTTTAAAAGTTATGGCTTGTTGTTTGTTGATTACTCTTTGTCGCCTATTTATTGTTCAATATAGTAATAATCCATTGAAATAAGCCAAACATTATTTCGATAAAACGAATTTTGTATTTCATTTTACTATGTACAACCGCTAGAAATAATCACCGAACACTTCCAAGTTGTCTGGAAGGAACTTGATAACTTATCAGTTCAAAAATGTTCATTTGTGCGAACCTTCTGTCTGCAATTTTTCTAACTTATAACCATCGGATAGATCTGAAACATATCGGAAAACGAAAAGCAAAATAAATAACTCCAAGCAACGGCGTAGCCAAGAGAAGGTTTTGGGGTTTAACACCATACAACCCCCCCACCCTCCCCCATCACATCCAAAAAAAAATTGGATTGAAGTTGAAAATTTATTGATGCAGACTGATTTAATTCAATATTACAATAACAATTATCTGATCCGTAGATTGATAATCTGTTGTTGTAAACATCATGAGGACTTTTGATAAACTGTCGGAATGGGATTCTGATATGTAACTAATCTATTGGTTTTGATTTCACAGTTGTCTAATTGCATCAATATCAAATTCCTACCTGAAAACATTCCAATATAACATTCCAGAGTTCTGTAATCAATCATAATCCTCAGATTTATTTTCAAATTGATCTCGTTTTTGTAGAGATGGACTGTAATAAGGGTCTTTATTTAATAGGAAGCGAAGTTAAAATTGATTTAATGTCTATGAAACATAGAACTGCTCACCAAATAAATGCATAACTTTCAACATTTGCTAAAAATGTTTTTGCCTTTCTCATTCACTGTAAAATTCGTCAATCTAATCCCGACCCGGAGGGCCGAGTGTCGTATGCCAATCGACTGAGTTCGTCGAGATCGAAAAATGTCTGTGTGTGTATGTATGTGTGTGTATGTGGAAAAAATGTGACCTCTGTTTCTCAGAGATGGCTGAACCGATTTGCACAAAGTTAGTCGTAAATGAAAGGTACAACCTTCCCATCGGGTGCTATTGAATTTTTTATTGATTGGACTTCCGGTTCCGGAGTTACGAGTTGAAGAGTGCAATCACACAGCAAATTCCCATATAAACTGAAATGAAAAAATTTCCAAATCAAATTTGTATTTTTGATGCCAAATGACTTTAAAATGCATGAAACATTGAGATGTTTGACAAAAATTGACTTCTTTGGACTTTGGTACATTTTTGTCTTTCTCATATAGAAAGGTTATGCAATCACTCCAAAAATCGTCAATCATACCGGCCCGGAGGGAGTATGCAGTGAGGGGTTGCTACTTTAAAATAATTTTAAATATTAAAACTAGTTTAAAATTTCTTAACATTTTTGGCAGGACCTGGACCTCCCGGATCTTTCTCCATGATCCGCCGCTGGTTTCAAGCGATGTTTCAATATCACATAGTATCTCAAGATCGTGGCTGTCGATCCATTGTATGTATGTGCAAATCGTACTGAACATTTAATATTCATTTCCACCATTGTATTGAACATAACCAGCCATGGAATCGTAGTCTGGACAAATGAGTTAAGCACAATTGCACCACTAGGTGGATTAAAACAGGTTTTTATTTTGGGAATGCGTCGAGTTGAGACGAATACGTAATATGATTAATAACGAGGATAACACTTTCCGAATGTAGAGAGAAATTTATGAAAAATGACGATTTCCATTCGATTCTAGCAGGTTCTGATCGATTTTGATGAGAATTTGATTTTTGTTGTATGACCAATTATATGTATAGGTCAAATGTTCAAAAACAATAATTTAAGGTCAAGATAGCATCATTTTTAAAACGCCAATTTCGATGAGTTTTACAAACGTTAAACAGCGCATTATTTGATAAAATAATTTTGACGGTATACGTCCAAGAAGTATTTATGGTGAATTTTCTCAGGTTAATATTCATGACTACAATAAAGTCTTAACAAATTCGCTAAAGACACGAACTCTGTTACTATTTTCTGAAAATTAATTCTGCATCATTTTTAAACCGCCAATTTCGGAGGGTTAGTATCTTCGATGAGTTTTACAAACGTTAAACAGCGCATTATTTGATAAAATAATTTTGACGGTATATCGTCCAAGAAGTATTTATGGTGAATTTTCTCAGGTTAATATTCATGACTACAATAAAGTCTTAACAAATTCGCTAAAGACACGAACTCTGTTACTATTTTCTGAAAATTAATGCTGCATAATTTTAAAACTTGAAAAATTACGGTTTCGGAATTATGCCGTTTGGACAGTATGATCGATTTTCACCAAACCGAATTTCTGGCTACGCCGCTGATTTCAAGTAAGTAGAAACAAAGTCGTTCTACATTCGCTCAAAAGAAACTTCTTCGAATGCTGAATATCTATTATAACGCATTGAAACCCCGATTTTATCAGCCAAATATGAACATATGTTTGGTGGGCTCTAGCAGACGAACAAGACTGAATTCGAGTAAATCCTTTCTTGAGCATGTTTTCCTTATCGTGAAGATATGCGAAATATGCGAAAAAAAAGTTCATCATAATCAGAAATAGTTATCAGATTACATCAAGGGACGAGAAGAATATTTTAACAGCTTCAGTTTATTATAAAGAAAAAAAATTGCCCGATTTAGTCAATGTCCCCTTTTTTCAGCCTAAAATACACCAAGAGACTGATAAAAATGGGTCTTTATTGTATGTATTATTCGCTGTGTTTCACATTAATAGGTACATTTCTTTTTTGGAGATTTTTTTATTGCATCGAACAACAACAATTTTTAGGTTGTTTTCAAGGGGTTATTTTAAAGACTTCTTCCAACATTTGGCGAACCTATTCCAATTCGTATACCAATTAATTGGTATACTTAAGGGTTTATATGTTGCAGATAGAGAAAATACTGAAATTTTCAGCTTTTTTCCTGCACAATATTACGAAAGCTTATTAAAAAAAATTTCCTAATAATTTTGTGAAAATTATAAACTATTTGAAATTTTTTAATAGTTTCATTTTTTATTTAACCGTGATTTTTTAATAAATAGTAACCATCGCTTCACAATGTAGTCTATTTTTCATGGCTTGCGGTGAGCACGATCTCTCGAATTGCTGAACTGAAAATTATGGAATAGAAATTAATTTTTAGTATTCTTTACAGACCCGCTGGTGTTCTAAGGCGATTTCGCTAGATTTTCAGAGCACTGTGCATCCAGTGCATTAACGCAAGTGACGGAAGGTTATCGAAAAGTTTCGTGAAAATGAAAATTCCAGTAATGATGATGATTTTCCCAAACGGTTCGTTTTCGAGAGGTTTTTATTTGTTCTTTGGCATTAGGATTAGCGATAATAATTCAAATCAAGGATACTACTGGGAAGTCACCTTTAGAAAAAATCGATGTCGAAGTAAAATTTGGAACGATGTACGCATGCACTTCAGAGATTGCGTGATATCAGGAGCTGCGATTTCGTTTCAACGAAAAGGCGATACTTACAAATGTAAACATAAGGCTTTTTAATACATGTGAATGAGGGCTTTGGAACGCAACAAATTTACCTAAAAAATTGGATTCTACGATATTGCTTTCTTAAACTACAGCAAAAAATACAACGGGCGAAACTGTATTTTTGTTTGTTTATTTAAAGTTTCGCACTCCGCGCTCCATGCAAACAAACAGAGCGATATTTTTTTTTGCTAGCAGTTTAGAGGCGAAACTGTTTTTTTTTCGTATTTTTTAGGATTATCAGCTGTAAATAGTAACAATGATCGCTATTGAAAAAACCCGGACGAAATCAGTGGTGTAAAACGGTAGTTATTGTAAAAAAACGTAAGGGCGATACTTCAATGCTGATAGGTGGGACCGAAAAAGTAAACCATCGCCAAAGGGGCGATGCTATCATTTTGTCAATTTCAATAGCAAAAAGAAAGTTTAATTTAATAATTTCAAATACTTTATGAAGTTTTAGGTTTCGATCACTGAATCATGCAATCTAGGATATAAAATACACAATAGTTCTTAAATAGGAAATAAAACCAAGTCTGGAAATATTCACTGTTGATTTTCTTTGAATGGTGTCAATGCTAGTAACGGCCGTTTCAAGAAAAAGCGTTGATTTCTTAGTTCTCAATCGCGTTGGAAATTTGAGTAAAGTATAAACTTCAAATCGATTCAAAACAAAAATCGATTTTTTTGACTCAGTACAATATATAACCTCTTTAGGAAAATTCAGTTTTCCCACCACAATATAGATATTTTATTAACAGAGCATTAACAATAATTCGTTGGTATGTCTATTTTATGGGTCATTTTTTCGCTTTCCCATTGATTTGGTTTGAGATTTCTAGCACTGCTGTTGTCCTATGCTGATTTGAGCGATTCTCTGAGTCCTGCCACTATCCCTTGTAGTATGTGTTATCAAAAACATCGCGAAGCATCAAGTTCTAAATGTTCTCAAACGATATAATATCCGAAGAGTGATAAGAGTTATAAGAAATGTCTCATCACATTGTTAGGTGGATTAAATTTTTTTTTATTATTGTATTTTTTGCGAAGATTTAGAAATAAAACATTTATTTCTAGATATATTTTTCATAAAAAAATATTAAAATTCATTTTCTCAAGTATTTTTTACATTTCTTACAAAATAAATGTATAGGATTCGCTCAAACTTTGAAAACTTTTCCGAGGCCCGGAAGGCCGAGTCTCATACACAAATCGATTCAGCTCGACAAATTGAGGCAATGTCTGTATGTGTGTATGTATGTATGTACAAAATGTCATGTAATTATCTCAGCAATGGCTGAACCGATCTTAACGAAACTAGTTTCAAATGAAAGGCCCAACGTTACCATTTGACACTAATATTTTTGTTTTTCGATATGTTGTTTACTTTCTGAGATATGGATGATCTTGTCAAAACAAGACAGGTTTTAAGCAAATAATTCTCGCGCAAACTAGATAGAAGTAAAAAGCTTATGAAAATGCCTTTCTAACAAGCTATAGATTGTCAAAATCCATTCACGAGCGGCAGAGATATTAAACATTTTGTATTTTCATTCCTCCCTTACTAATTTTCACTAATTAAAAACGAGACCTTTTCATACAGAGTATTGCTTTACTGGTGTTTTAGGGGCAAAACTAAACCGATTTTGAGTATCGGGGTATGAAAACACATCTACGTGATTCAAGGAATTCGATATTGAAAAAATTGTGATTGTGAAAAATTTTTGCCTTCTGATAATGAGCATGATATTAAGCCTGTTCTAAAAGACCCTGCCACTTCTAGCTTTCCGATCTGTTTACTTCACATCCTTGCTCTCACTTGAGTACTATGGCTCTAAGTTTCATAACTTTCCCTACCCAGTAATCTCTAGCTAATTGAATGTCGTTAAAACGTAAAAAAGTATATTTATTTTTATGCATGCGTGTGCGTTGTAACTTGTTAATCCATGTTTACGGCGCTTTGTAGCTGCGTAGGGTAAAGAGCCTATTGGTTTTCAATAAGGCATCTTACAACGTGCTTCTGTAGTTATTGCACTGTTCAGCAGCGTAGTATTTTATTTAGGAGAGTACACTCAGGTTTTTTACGCGGATTTTGAAATTTACGCGGTTTTCATTAACGCGTTTTTTTTTAAATTTATGCGGTTTTCATTTACACGGCCTGTATCCCCTGCGTGAAAAATCTGAGTGTAATTGCATCGGAAACAATCACATTCCCAGCAGAACTTTTTGTTTTCTAATTTCAAACACTTTTGTTTCGTACTGCACACAACAGAAAATTTTAAAACAGAACTTACCGTCCCAGCAGCAGTTGAAGCGGGTGTTCTTTTTCGATTCAAATTCAAGCCATGTCTTAAGCGTTACTGGACTTAAAATTGTTTTCCCAGTGTATCCAGTCAGAATATCTGTCTTACCCTATGTATTTAAAACACAGTTCTAATTGCGTTTTAAAGTATACAACAAATAGAACGGTTGGGTATACTAATTTAAATTTAAAAAAAAATCTGTTTTAAATTATGAAACAAACCGCTGTACTGAAGATATAATTATGCATGATGCAGAATTGGTTTAAAAATACAATGTTTACACTACAGAGTTATAACACGTTTTATTAATTAGCAACAAGTAAAATGTCACCAAGATAGCATAAAAACCCGTTTTAACTGGTAGTGCGAACGTTGCATAACAATGTAATTTATCAAATAATTTCATTTTTTCCACCACTAATCGATCAAGAAATACTTAAACTTAAGATTGTTTACTTAAGTTCATTAGTACATTATTGAAAATTTAAATGGAAAATGAAATTTCATATTTCATGGAGAATCTGTATATTTCCATTGGCGGGCGTGGGCTTCCTCATCACAGCTCTCAATATGGAACTCTTCTTTTGAATATATTTTCTGGACAGACCAGCCTATTTTTACTAGATGGATCAGCCAAATAATGCCAATCACCTAGTGAGATACTTGATTAATTAATAGATTACCGTTAAAAGAACTTCAATAAACTATGTTTTGATGGGGAGGGTATATAGCAAATTGTAACATATGAAAACAGGCGAGTGAACAAGAACGTGAGTCGATATGTGTGATAGATTAAATTCATTTGCACGCTCTTGAAAAAAGCTACATTTTTAATGTCACCGTGGTCGTGTCCTGTACACAACCCCTTTAATTTTTTGTACATTTTATTCATATCATTCGTTTAACTTATTTTGTTCATTGTTTTCTTTCTATGCATTCTCTTTGTTTTTTCCAGTTTTTAGTTTCTTCATTTCAATAATTTGACTATTTTTCAGATTTATTCATTTCATCCAAATTATTTATTTGACACAATTTATTTTTTTCAATCAATTTATAACTTTTTAACATCGCCTTATTTTTCATTTTAATCAATTCATTTTCTTTTTCTTTTTATATATTTAATCAATCCTATTCGTTTCGTTTATTTGATCCGTTTGTTTTAGTTATTCATTTTGTTCAATTCATTTAGTCTTTTATTAGTTTTATTTTTTTTCATTCATTCCAATCATTTTATTCATTTATACATTTCATTCATTTGATTCATTGTTTTCACTGGATCCATTAAATTCGTTTTATCCATTTGATTAATTTGTTTCATTTGAATCAATTAATTCATTTGATTCATTTGATTCATTTTGTTCATTTCTTTAATTTTAATAATTTCATAATCAGTCATTCCACTTATGTATTTCATTCAATTTGTTAGTTTGAGTCAATTTAATTTATTCAATCAATTTCATAACTATTTTTAAATATTGACTAATTTTTTATTTATTGAGCTAATCCAATTTGATTTATGTATTTTATTAATTTGATTTATACAAATGATTGTACTCATTTTATGAATTTGAAAACATTTTGTTTTGCATTTTTTGCTTTATTTTTTATTTAGTTCGTTTTATTGATTTTCTATATTCTATTCAGTTTATTTGAGGTTTTATTCGTGCAAGACCAGAAACTGCAAATTAATGAAAGAGTTCTGCAAATTAATAAATGATCCAACAGTAACATGTGTAAGAAATGTCTCATCTCACTGCTAGGTGGATTAAGTTGGTTTTTCAAACGTCATGTAGCGCCATCTACATAAGTTATAAGTCTTCAGTAGATGTGATAAAAATATCAATCAACTTTGCCGAAGAAAGTTTTTTGATAGAACACCTCTGTCAAAAGATAGAACTGATCTAGATCAGTTTCTACTTATCTAGATCAAAACCAAAGCTGTCAAAATAATTATCATTTCCATCTAAGATACTTTTCTAAAAACATTAATCCTCCAGGATATATACCCAAGGTTCTAGAGGTTTTGAGCGTCGAAAGTAGCATTCTGCCCCACCGTACGACGGCTGAATTTGATAAAACACGAATAAAATTGAATTTGCTTATTTTTTCTTTCATCTCATTCCATTTAACATATGATTAAAAATCCTTGAAACATTTTTGAAAATAATTAAATTGAAAAAAAAATAAATTGAAAATTTTAAGTTTAAAAAAAAAAGGTTCCATTTTTGGGACGGTTCCGGTTTCGGCAACTGAAAAAAATAAAATTGTTACCAAAAACGGAATCCTACTGTATTGGGTTTCGGATTATATAACTATCATGAGGTCGGTCAAAAGTCGATCCTTTATATTCGGTATGTTTATAGATGTTTAAGCAGTAGAAGCAAAGTTGTAGCGCTGTTCCTTTACGTGAGCGTCACGCGAAGCTTTAAACGTGAATAATCTCGAAATCATGTTTTACCAAAAACTTTGTTGCAGTGAATAGGATTGCCGAAATATCTATCGGCCGATTCCAATTTTAGTTTTAAATTCTTCGTAACTTATTTGCCGTGTCCTTAAGGGGCCGTCTGGTATAACGAGTAAACAAATTGACTTATTTTTACCGTTCTACCGTTTGACCCAATGCGTTGATCAAAGATGGCAGACGCTGCTCTAACCAACGGCTTTAAATGGGTATTGTGATAATAGAAATATGACAAAAATAGGCTCATTACTATGATTGATTATTTTTGACTCTTTTAACTTTTTATTACTATTTGTTTATAGAAATACATGGGTTAATGCTTGAATGTAATTTTTTTTGTTTTGTTTTGAATATATCACGCCAAGAAACAAAAATTTCAACGAATTCAGTATTTTTATTAAAAATATAATGTTTATTCTTCAAAAAACATCAATGAATATAGGAGAAGTGGCCCTGGTCAGCAGTACGACGCACTTAGTCGCGATGCTCTCACAAGAGCGCTGGACGGCACTGACGTCCATCTTCCGGATACAATTCCGAATCCTGGTGGTTCAACAAAGAAGATGATTGATTCAATCACACTGTCGACAGGACAATCAAGAAAAATGACTAGTTCACTATTCGTTTCTCGCCGATGGTTGATTTTATTGCTTAAAGGCTCGTATTTTTTCATAGTCGATTTTGGTGTGCATGCACCACTGCCTCATATTCTCAGTTGCTTTTTCTTCAAACCAAAGGAGGTTTTCTAGATTCACTCTCTGCGGCTGTTGAAGGTATTGGGTTTTGTGCCTAATTTTTGTCTCTGTTTTACTTGCACTTTTTGCAACTTTTTTGTTCGCAAGCTAATTTTTTGGAATCTGACAATTTCTTCACGAGTTTAGGGTTTGTTTGCGCACTTGACACTCTTTTCTTCTTCATTGTTCTTAATCTTTTCAGATTATGCGAAGCTGTCAGCAAATTGTTTAAAAAATTGCGGTAAAGTTTTCATTTTTAGCAATTTTCAGTAATTTTTTCGAATAATTTGTTGAAGCCCGCAATATTTTTCACTGAATTTATCAGCACTTCTGTAACTTTCGGTACATAAACATTATCCAGTAAAATACTGACTGATTGCTCAACAAAATTGTACCAACATTGCCGAACCTCGTCAAAAATTTAAAAACAGGTAGAGCAAATCATCTGTCAAGTCACCATTGTCAGAGGAAACTGCTGACTGACCAGTATTTTTTGACGTTTGGAGAGAACGGATTGCGGAGAGTTCGGTAACCGAAATGTTTTACTGAATTGATTACCGAACGGTTTGCTGTTCAAAGTCCCAGCAAAATTTTACTTTATCCAATAATTCAAATTAAGTGTGTAGCGAATAAGTTGTGGAAATGTGTCTTTTAATATTTGGCTAGATTATAAAAGATGCGCTTTTTCTAAAAATAAGTGTTATATCTAAATCGAAAACACAGTTACGAAATCAACCGAATTGAGGCTAGCCTAAATAAAATCGTTGATAAAAATCAACAAAAAATACCGAGTTGATAGCTGAAAGTCATAGTAAGAATTTCGTTAGATTCTATCATTTGATATAAAATTTGTAGTAAAAATATGTTACAGTTGACTAAAGTACGTTGAAATCTAATCCGCAAGAACCCAATTGACGATAATGAAATAGGATAGTTTATGTTCTCATTCGAATTTATCACCAACTATTGGCAAAACTTATATAATAAAATGCGTGACAAAATCAATTTATCACTATAAGCTGAATTGATCCGATCTTTTCGATATCAAATTTGAGCTCAGCTACTCCAAATTCACTTTTAATATATGGCTATAGGACAAAATTCTCTAAAAATGTATATGGCGGATGAAGAGAATGTAGGTCAAAGAGAAGGGAGAGGGAGGGGGGTTATGTAGGAAGAGATGGTGTGAGGGGAAGTTCTGAGAGGGTCGATGGAGTATGCAACACCCCAACCGCATATTAAACGCCCCTTTGAGATTTGGTTTATGAAAATCGGTTCAGCCATTACCGAGTAATTGATATGACTAATTCTGGAATACGTACAGAACCCGAGAATTCCGGAACTGTCGATAGTGGACAATATATTCAAAGAATCTTTGATCAGTGATATATACTTGCAAAAAGAAATGATGTGACCTGGACTTGCAAATATAAATGGATTTTTAATCTTTGAAGTACAGGTATACCTCGATAGTACGTACACCTTCGCTTCGTTTAGTGTACGTACTATCGAAACGTACGTACTATCGAATCACAAACATAAATTTCAAAGTATTACTTTTTATGTTTAATATTGCATGAAAAGTTACAAAAATAAGATTTATCACTGAATTAATCCCCATATTAGTGATAAACTGTTCAATCACTGTGTACTTGCTTTTAGAAGAACGGTTTGCTACAACCAGAATGGTTGAAAATAGCATGCAAAAGCATTTCCTCGGACTTATTCAGTTCCTTGACTACGTACGATTTGTCTGAATTTCGCATAAAATATTCTGAATTTGTAATAAAAACCGAAAGGAATAAGATGCCTCTGAATATTGTAGGATATTCGAGAGTTATTGATAAATTCTTTGAATTTGGTAACATTTCCGCGAGCGCGATGCCATTAACAACATATTGTTTTTCTATTCCTTTGCTTTTTGGTCGCAAAACGGATATTTTAATATATTTGCAATGGCGATTAAATTTTAAATATATTTTATGACAACATATGAGCTAAAAGATATATACAGCATAGTTCCCTGTCATACCTTAATCCTTGAACCATGCCAATATGTTAAATACTTCCTTTAATTGCTCTCACAAGTTTCACAAAAGAAGTATAGAGGGAAAAGGCTGTGTTTGTCCAGATCTGTAGGTCATATTAGTCTCCATCAAATTCGCTGGATGTACTTGATCCGAATCTTACCCATTCCATTCAAAACTTAGTATCTCCTAGAATGTAATGAATTCAGCACTCACATTTTATGTGCATAATATTTGAAAATCAATTGGCAAAAATCGTGTTATCAATGCTCTAGATAGTATACCTTAAAAGTTACTAAAATCATTTTTGGTCTTCAGAAAAATTTCTTTGGATTTTACCGGCTACTTCGAAGTTAGTAATACTTCTCTGATACTTGTGAGATACCGTACATAAAGCATGCAAAAGTTTTTGGTCAAACTTTCGTAATTTTGTGAAGTTAACTGTGAGTTTTAGAAATTTACTTGAGGTTCGTTGTAATTTATTTGTTTGAAGTAATATTGTAAAGCTTGAAGACGCCCCTTGATGTTTGAAATTTTTTTTCCATAAATCCTTTAAATACTCTTGAAATTTCGTAAACTTTCCAGAAGTTCTAAAGATTTCGATCAAGATCGTAAATTTTTTTGAAGTTTGAAGAATTACCCCGAGTTTGGTAGAAGATGAGTGAATATCGTGAACACTCTGCTGTTTATGTAAAATGTTTGAGTGCATGAAAATTCTCTGAAGTTTGAAGTATTTTCCTAAATTTTATCAACCGGCGAATTGTCATCCTTAAAGCTCATTGGGATTCTCTGATGTTTGACAAAAAAAACTATGAATGATAGGAATATCGTACAAATTGTCTGTAGTTCTAAGGATTTCCTTGCAAGTTAGCAAGCTCCCAAAAATTTATTAGACTTTCAAGATACTTGTAGGACGTCCCTAAAGCTCGTAGGATTCTTTTCATACTAGGTAGAATTTCATGATGGATTTATGGTTTACTTAAACTTTGGAATACTTTGCTGGAGTTTGCAGAACTACTCTGAGTAGCACAGAACCATTGAAATAACCTCTCTAAAGTATGCAGAAGTAACATGGAACCCGCGAAACTTCTATAAAATGTGTCGCATTTGGTTGAAGTTTACAAAATCAAACGAAAAAAAAAAATTGTTGGTAGGTGTACGTACTATCGAGGCAAAATGTACGTACTATCGAGGGTACGTACTATCGAGGGTACGTACTAACGAGGGTACGTACTATCGAGGTATACCTGTATTACGATTGTACCGGTTTATATGGGAAATTCCTATGTGGCCGCAATAACTATCCTGTAACTCAGGAAACAAATGTCAGATATGAATGAAATTCAATAACAGTCTATGGGATTGTATCTTTCATTTGAAACCAAGTTTATGAAAATCGGTCAAGAATTCCTTGTGAAAAAGGTGTGACAATTCCCTGTAAAAAAGGTGTGAACTTGGAAAGTACCTGGGGGCATCAAGAACCGCCATAGGTGGCCAATGTGGTCAAAGCTGCTTTTAATATGTATTACACCATTTGGATATTATGGTGATACCATTTTATATGGGAATTTGCTGGGTGACCGCACTCTTCAACCCGTAACTCCGGAACCGGAAGTCCGATCGACAAAAAATTCAATAGCAGCTTATGGGAGCGTTATACCTTTCATTTGAAATCAAGTTTGAGCAATTCGTTTCAGCCAGCTCTGAGAAAAGTGAGTGAGTTTTGAAAACACACACACATACACACACATACAGACATTTGTCAATTTAGACGAACTGAGTCGAATGGTATATGAGGCTCGGCCCTCCGGGCCTCGGTTTGAAAGTCGGTTTTCAGAGTGATTGCATATCCTTTCTATATGACAAAGGCAAAAATGTGCGAAATCGGTAGTCCCAAAAAGTCGATTTTTATAAAAAAAATTTTTTCGTGATAACATAAAATCTCGGCGTTTAATGCATTTTAAAGATGTTTGGCATCAAAAATACGAATTCGATTTCTGAAATTTCATGGTGTCCCCCCTTTGAAAAAAATTTTGAGTTCCGACTTATATGGGAATTTCATATGTGACCGGACGGTTTAGTCTATATTTCCGGAACCATACAAGCGATCCGTGCGAAATTTTATAGGCGTCTGTGGGGATAATATAGCTATCATTTGGGACCAAGTTTGTGAAAATTCCGAGAAACTGATATGAATTTGCTAGTTTTGACAGATGGCCACTTTTCCCGGGCACTTCCGGAACCGTCTATGGTGGTCAATGTAGTCAATGAAAGTTTGTTTGGCCGTCGGTGACTACTAGAACTACTAATTTAAGTTTTTTGTGAGACATTTTAGCGAAATTTTTACCTTTTTTGCTTTCATCGGAGTATCGGTTTGAATCACAATTTGCTATGTGATCGCACGCCACAACCCGTAACTACAAAACCGGAAGTCGGTTCGAGATAAAATTTAATAGCCATTTACGGGGACGTAACATCTTTCATTTGAGACTAAGTTTGGTTGATTTGGTCTAGCCATCTCCGAGAAACCGATGTGACTGTAATTCTGAATTTGGATACTTCCGCCGGGGCTTCCGGAACCGATGATGGTGGCCAATGTGACCAAAAAAACTTTGAATGACTGTTAGTGACCTAGTACTACAAATCGAAGCAGTTGTGGTCACATTTTGGAAAAATTTTCCCCATTATACATTCATTGCAGAATTTATTAAAATCGACTGGGACTAAGTTTGTGAAAATCGGTTAAGCCATCTCTGAGAAAGGTGAGGACGGCGCCGGTAGTTGAGTGGTAAACGTGACCGCCACTCATTCCAGTTGGCCTGGGTTCAATTCCAGCCGAGGTCGTTGAGATTCTTCTGAGGTGAAAAAAATCTGTGGTCATGTCTTCCTTCGGAAGGGAAGTAAAGCCGTTTGTCCCCGGTCCATGGAATTGGTGGATCGATATCTAGTCCAGGTAGTGGAATCACCTCTCTGGCGTCGGTAAATAAGAATTATATACAACTTCTATACTAACAAAAATATCCTCCTCCAGTGATACTTGTGGAGTGCGCAGTAGTATATACGGCCTCTAGCAAAAGCAAGTATCGGACTAACCATTCCTTCCCTTTCCTTCCGCGATCTACGTTCGGGCCGGAAGCCGGTATTGATCAGAAGCACTTCAGGATTACCAGGAGTTGCACATTGAAAGATGTTTTGCTAATCCCAAGCATAATTATCTACTGATTCCCTGTGCAACTTCAGCTAGTCCCGATCGATAACGGCGTTGCAGTCAGGGGTGGTCGCAGAAGCTCAAGCTCAGCCATCTCTGAGAAAAGTGAGTGAGATTGTGTTCGCGTACACACACAGACGCACATACACACACATACATACACACACATACATACACACAGACATTTGTCATTCGAGCGGGCCTCTGTGCGATTGAGAGACGGACCCTCTGGCACCCAAGTAGCCTACCTCAGGCTACTGAATGCGGATGCCAAAAAGGTAACCGAGAAAGGGAAGCTGAAGATCGGCTGGTCGGTATGCCCTATTAGTATACCCCAGCCGCCTTCAGTGGACAGGTGCTATCGGTGCCTAGAATCCGGCCATAAAGCATACGAATGCAAAGGCATAGATAGGAGCAAGCTATGTCGTCGCTGCGGCGAGGAGGGGCATAAAGAGCGGGGGTGCACTAAGGCATATAAGTGCCTTATCTGCACCGCTAAGAAGCAAGCCCATAAACATGCTATGGGCGGACCTTCGTGTCCCTTCGGCGAGTTAAATAAGAAGAAGCCGTGAGAGTCACACAGCTATATCTTAACCATTGTGCAGCAGCCCAACAGCTGCTGTGGCAGTCGGTCTCGGAGTCGAGGACTGATGTCGCCCTCTTATCAGACCCGTACAGCATCCCTGCCGGCAACGGCAATTGGGTGTCGGACGGGTCTGGAATGGTGGCAATCTGTACAACGGGAAGGTTCCCGGTTCAAGAGGTAATACACCCCTCCGCCGAGGGTGTGGCGATTGCCAAGATCAATGGTGTGTTCTATTGCAGCTGCTACGCCCCACCAAGGTGGCCAATAGAACAGTTCTACCAGATGATCGACAGGCTCTCGTCGGACCTCGTGGGCCGGAAACCGGTAGTAATAGCGGGAGACTTCAACGCTTGGGCAGTGGAGTGGGGCAGCCGCTGTACAAATAGCAGGGGTCAAGCGCTAATGGAAGCGTTTGCGAAACTCGATACTGTGCTAGCTAATGATGGCTCCGCTAGTACATTCCGTAGAAACGGAGTGGAGGCATGGATTGATTTGACCTTTGCCAGCCCGAGTCTGGCTCCAGGCATGGAATGGAGGGTAGACGAAGGCTACACCCATAGCGATCATTTAGCAATCCGCTTTAAGATCAACTATGGTGTGCAGCATCCGAGGGCGGGAGATCCCTGTCAGGTACGCGGGTGGAAGTCCAATCACTTCGACAGCGAAGCTTTCACCGCGGCCCTGGGACTGGAGGCCAACACCGACAGTCTAAGCGGGGATGCGCTGGTAGCTGTTCTATCACGCGCGTGCGACGCCACTATGCCGAGAAAAACACTGCCAAGAAACGGTAGATGCCCGGTATACTGGTGGAGTGCCGAGATTGCAGCTCTACGGTCAGCCTGTCTCAGAGCTAGACGTAGGATGCAAAGAGCTCGCACCGAGGATGCAAGAGAGAACCGCCGTGAAGTGTTTCGAGCTGCGAAATTAGCCCTTAACAAGGCTATTAAAAGCAGCAAGAGAGCGTGTTTCGACAACCTGTGTGAGAGTGCCAACGCGAATCCGTGGGGTGACGCCTACCGGATTGTGATGGCCAAGACCAAAGGGGGCTCCTCACCCCCAGAACGGTCTCCGGACCGGTTGGCAACGATTATCGAAGTACTCTTCCCGTCTCGAGCCACAAGCCCCTGGCCACCTGCACTACGAGACAGTGCGGGCACGGTCGAAATGGTGGCTCCAGTGACGAATGAAGAACTACTCGCAGTGGCTAAATCCCTAGCAATGAACAAAGCTCCAGGGCCGGATGGAGTTCCGAACAACGCTCTCAAGGCAGCGATCATAGCGAACCCGAACATGTTCAGACTAGCTATGCAGAGATGCCTTGACGAGTGCCGTTTCCCCGATAGATGGAAAAGGCAGAAACTGGTGCTGTTGCCAAAGCCCGGGAAGCCGCCAGGCGACCCATCGGCGTACAGACCAATCTGTCTGATAGACACGACTGGCAAACTGCTTGAGAGGATCATCCTCAACAGGCTCACCCCGTACGCGGAAGGTACGGACGGTCTGTCAAGCAACCAGTTTGGCTTTCGGAAGGGTAAGTCCACAGTGGACGCTCTCAACTCAGTGATAAATACTGCCGAGATAGCGATCCAACGAAAAAGGCGAGGTATTCGATACTGTGCGTTAGTGACACTTGACGTGAAGAACGCATTTAACAGCGCAAGCTGGGATGCCATCGCGCTCTCGTTACACCGGCTTAGCCTACCGGTGGGTCTGTACCGGATCCTAGAAAGTTACTTCCAAAACCGTGTACTGATATACGAGACCGATGCCGGTCAGAAAAGGGTTCCGATTACCGCCGGAGTCCCGCAGGGTTCGATCCTAGGCCCGGTGCTATGGAACCTCATGTATGACGGGGTTCTGAGACTGAAGTTCCCTCCTGGGGTCAAGATCGTCGGCTTTGCCGACGACGTAACCTTGGAGGTCTACGGGGAGTCAATTCCTGAGGTAGAACTAACCGCAGAACACGCGATTAGCACGGTGGAGGAATGGATGAGCGCGAGAGGCCTGGAGCTCGCTCATCATAAGACGGAGGTAGTTATCGTCAACAACCGCAAGTCGGCACAACATGCAGTTATCCATGTGGGAGAAGTCGCGATCACTTCACAGCGAAGTCTGAAGTCTCTCGGAGTCATTATAGACGACAAGCTGACCTTCGGCAGTCATGTCGACTATACGTGCAAGAGAGCGTCGACGGGACTATCGAGAATGATGTCCAACAGCTCAAAGGTGTGCGCCAGTAGACGTAGGTTACTGGCAGGCGTTGCCGTATCTATCCTCAGGTACGGCGGCTCGTCATGGTCAAGAGCACTGAGGGTAACCAGTTACCTACAGAAACTGGAGAGCACCTACCGCGTGATGTGCCTCAGAGTGATATCTGCCTACCGCACGGTATCACACGATGCATCCTGCGTGATAGCGAGCATGATGCCAGTCGGGCTGGTCATTCGGGAAGATGAGGAGTGCTTTGAGCTACGTGGAAATAGGGGAGCCCGCGAGCGCACCAGGGTGACCTCGGTCGCCAGATGGCAGCGTGAGTGGGACAACTCCTCGAAAGGTAGGTGGACCCATCGGCTGATACCTAGCATATCGAGCTGGGTGGGAAGACCCCATGAGGAAGTTCACTTCCACCTGACACAATTCCTGTCAGGCCATGGCTGTTTCCGTCAGTACCTCCACAGGTTCGGGCACGCGGAGGTCCCAGTCTGCCCGGACTGCCCAGGTGTAGATGAAACTGCCGAACACATACTGTTCGTATGTCATCGGTTCGAAGTCGAAAGTAGAGCAATGCTTGACGTCTGTGGCTGGGACACAACCCCGGATACCCTTATTCAGCGGATGTGTCAAACGGTGGAGAAGTGGAACGCAGTCTCGGCTGCTACCATCCAGATTCCAGTAGGCTACAGGTAATCTGGCGAACCGAGCAACAGACGGCGGGCACGGCTAACTAGTGATTGGTAGAGGTTGGTAGAGGCTAGCACAAAAGTCAGCCTAGCAAGGAGTGAAAAAGGTGAGCACACAAGTCAGCCTCGCATGGTATGTCAGAAGTGGGGCCTAAGAAAAATGTCCCACATGGGATGCCAGGGGGAGTGACAAAGGTACAATAGAGTGGCACGATTGAGAGTGAATCATGTGATAGGGTGAGCACCCAAGTCAGCCTCACATGGTATGGGTAGGGCGAGCACAAAAGTAAGCCTAGCAAGGAATGAGTAAGGTGAGCACACAAGTCAGCCTCGCACGGAACGTAAAAGGTGAGCACAAAAGTCAGCCTCATGTGGGAGTGTTTGAGAGTGAATCAAAGTGCGATTGAGAGAGCACCCAAGTAAGCCTCATACAGGATGTATGAACGCGTGAGTGAGAGTGAATGAGTACATTTAGTACAGCCATCCCCCCAGAAGTAATACCGAGAGGTAGTTCCTGGGAGGAATGATGGCGGAGCCCAATGGAGTTTAGTCGGTATTAATGGCTGGTCACCATTCGAGTCCGACACGCCCCCAGTGCACCCAGTGTGGTAGATTGGAGTGCACCCAGTGTGGTAGATTGGAGTACCGTTAGCACGTGTACTGGGCTAGGACATAAAGGTCTTCTCCATTGTAAAAAAAAAACACAGACATTTGTCGAACTCGACGAGCTGAATCGAATGGTATATGTCACTCGGCTCTCCGGGCCTCCGTTAAAATGTCAGATTTCAGAGCAATTGCAATACCTTTCTATTGAGAAAGGCAAAAAGGTGCGAAATCGGCAAAGTCCCAAAAAGTCGATTTTTATAAAAAAAAAAATCGTGATAACATAAATTCTCGACGTTTCATGCATTTTAAAGATGTTTGGCATCAAAAATACGAATTCGATTTCTGAAATTTCATGGGGTCCCCCCATTGAAAAAAAAATTTGAGTTCCGGCTTATATGGGAATTTCATATGTGACCGGACGGTTTAGTCTATATTTCCGGAACCATACAAGCGATCCGTGCGAAATTTTATAGACATCTGTGGGGATAATATAGCTATCATTTGGGACTAAGTTTGTGAAAATCGGCCAAACCATTTCCGAGAAACTGTTACGAGTTTGCTAGTTTTGAAAGATGGCCGCTTTTCCCGGGCACTTCCGGGACCGTCTATGGTGGTCAATGCTGTCAACTGCAAATTTAAGTTTTTGAGAGACATTTTAGCGAAATTTTTACCTTTTTTGCTTTCATCGGAGTATCGGTTTGAATCACAATTTGCTATGTGATCGCACGCCACAACCCGTAACTCCGGAACCGGAAGTCGGTTCGGGATCAAATTTAATAGCCATTTTCGGGGACGCAACATCTTTCATGTGAGACAGAGTTTGGTTGATTCGGTCTAGCCATCTGTTATTCTGAATTTGGATACTTCCGCCAGGGCTTCCGGAACCGATGATGGTGGCCAATGTGACCAAAAAGACTGTGAATGGCTGTTAGTGATCTAGTACTACAAATCGAAGCAGTTGGGGTAACATTTTGGAAAAATTTTCATCATTATACATTCATTGCAGAATTTATTAAAATCGACATTTTCTACGTGATCGTACTCTTCACTCTGTAATTTCGGAACCGGAAGTCGGTCCATTAGAAATTCAATAGCAGTGAAGTGAATGAGATTGTGTTCGCGTACACACACAAACGCACATACACACACATACATACACACATACATACACACACAGACATTTGCCGAACTTGACGAGCTGAATCGAATGGTATATGTCACTCGGCCCTACGGGCCTCCGTTCAAAAGTCGGTTTTCAGAGCAATTGCAATACCTTTCTATTGAGAAAGGCAAAAAGTAACATTACGATCACAATTTCGTGGTAGCGGTAACGTGGAAGCAGCGTTATCACAGCAGCTGCTCCCTACGATACACTCACGCTTCAACAGTGATTCAAGTACTATATCATACAGATATGGCAGAATATAGTCGTCAGCGAGCAACTATCTTCGGACGTATGACCCGAATCGAAAAATGCATCTCAGATTTCGATTCACTCAAAGAACAGACAGTGCAGCATGTCTGGGAACGCATAAATGGGATCAATAGACTATGGGAAGATTTCGACGCCGTTCAGATCAACATCGAGAATGAAGATTGCAGCAATACGTATGAAGAGGACAATAAAAGACCAGGCTTTGAGTCACGATATTTTGACGCAGTAGCAAAACTTGGCTTAATCGTTGAGAAGCTAGAAGCCGCGCAAAACAGTGTGATACCATCAGCTCCTCCCTATCAAGATGAGCATAATCAGTCTGCAGCAGTGGTGCAGTGGTATGTGGAACCACAATTCCGTTTACCACCGTTGGAGCTTCCGAGATTTCACGGAGACGTAATGGATTGCCCTTTTTTACGTGATTCCTTCGTCGCACTAATTCATAACAACGGGCAGTTGTCTGATGTGCAGAAACAGTTTTATCTAAAATCTTGTCTCAAAGGCGAAGCTGTTTATATGGTTGATACTTTGGATAATACCGCAGCTAGTTATGCCGCTGCTTGGGAGATATTATCATCACGATATGACAATAAGCGAATAAACATCTACAAACACGTTCAAAACCTTTTCCACCTACCTCAGATAACTGAGGAATCTTCTAAATCGTTGCGTAAGTTATTAACCGATTTTCAACCAAATGTTTGCGTACTGAAACAACTTGCCCAGCCGACGCGATATTGGGGAACACTTTTACATTATTTGCTATCCAGCAAGTTAGATCATATTACACGTCGTGATTGGGCAAATAGAATTAAGCCTTCGGAAGTACCAGTCATAGGACAGCTGGTAGAATTTGTTTTGGTCAGGTGCCAAGCATTGGAAATATTGGCTGTTGAAAAAAGGAACCCAAGTCGCCCAAAATACAATGCGGTCATTAACATTGTCACATAAAATGCATCAGAATGTCGAATATGCAAAAAATCACCATTCCATCCACTCTTCAAGTGTCCAGGTTTTCTGAAAATGCCGGTTTATCAGCGAAATAGAACCGTGATAGAATTAAAACTGTGCAGAAACTGTTTTTCGACACGACAGGAAACATCGGAATGCAAATTAAGTAACTGCAGACTGTGTGGACAGCGACACAATTCGCTTTTGCACGTTCCGGGTGAATCGCGAGGTAGCTCTGGAAACTATTATTGCCGGAGAAGATTGAACAGGATAAATACATTCTCTGGAACACCTCTTTTGGATAGATAGTGTCTGGCAATACGGAAAATGTCATTGACCGTCCGATTTGTAACATTGCAATGCCGTGTACTTCGGCAGATATAAAAGTTTTACAAAGCCTAGAACGATTTTGGCATATAGAGCAGCTGGAGCACAGTGTAGCAAAGCAAGCAACGATGGACAAATGTGAGCAACATTTTCGCCAAACTCATCGACGTTTGTCTGATGGTCGATACTGTGAGATGTAGATTTACCTCAGTTTCGTACCCCTCAGTCTCTTACTCAACAGTGTTTTACACCGCCAATAATGCCTAGTTGTGCTGGCACTGCTGCCACTGCAAAGCGCCAACATCCGCCACGATAATTCTTTGTCAGCGTCATTGTGCATCAGATTCTCGTGGAGGTAAGCCATATACAAAGATGGCATCTACGTGTCCAGTGATTTCCTCAGTAATAATAATAAGTGGCGTCCTGTAAGATATCCTGCGCAAATCGCGACTTTTACATTGGCGATCCCGCCAGGAGTAACTATTATATTAGTTAGAAAGTCAACGAAATAAGCAGCAATAGGAAATCACTCGACATGGCGACTTTGAGAAAATTAAGAAAGTGAATATGGAGTGATCCGAACAAAACAGAATGGCGTGTTGTGATAACCGCTAATTAGAGAGGCGTGTAACGAAGACCGCCTAAGTTAAGGTGTGTAATGAAAACCACCTGAAGAAAAAATAACATGGTGTGTTGCGACAACTGCTTAATTTTTGAAGAGGCGTGTAACGAAAACCGCCTAGGTTAAGGTGTGTAATGAAAACCACCGGGAAAAAATCAAAATAGCATGTTGTGATAACCGCTTATTAGAGAGGTGTGCAACGAAAACCGCCTAGGTTAAGGTGTGTAATGAAAACCACCGGGAAAAAACAAAATAGCGTGTTGTGATAACCGCTTATTAGAAAGGCGTGTAACGAAAACTGCCTAGGTTGAGGTGTGTAATGAAAACCACCTTGAAACAAAAAAGATAAAATGGCGAGTTATGATAACCGCTAGTTATTTGGCAGGCGCGCAATGAAAACAGCTCAGGTTTAAGTGTGTAGTGAAAACACCTGAATGAAAACAAAATGACCTGTTGTGATAACCACTAAATATTTGAAAGACGTGTAATGAAAACCGCCTTGGGAAAAAATATGGCCACGTAATGAAAAATGACATTAACTATAATGAACATGTTTAAATAATTGTTCGATGCGCTTTGGAACAATAATGGAAATCGTCAAGTGCATACAAATGTTGTCATATGTCATCGCGACTATAAATTCGAAGGAATGGCCAAAGCAATTGAGCATGCTTTATGCAATTCGGGAAGACTTCCATGAAAGAAGGCATGCTTACTAAGCTTGGGTGTGTTGTAATCCCTGAAAATCTGTCCAAGAAAACACTAGAAGTGTCTCATGCTGGACACCCCTTAACGGCAAAACTCAAGAGCATTCTGCGAGAACGTGTATGGTGCCCCGGGATGAACACAGATACAGTGAGTGCAATCATGCAAATATCTAATACATCCTCTCTTGCGTCAGTGTTTCACCTCGTAGCAGAAATAGGCCGACGGAATATAACTAGGACACCTAGAAGAAGAAGAAACGATATTTGGAGGTTAGACTAGACTAAATTGTTTGCTAATATGATGTTAATTATAGCAGACGAATTAGCATTAGCGCTGATATCACTTAATATACCGAAGTGATATGGATATCACGTCAAAGAATTCATATTTAAGCGAGATGATAGTGTTTGACATTTCAATTGACAACTCAAATGTCATTGATTTCGAACCGTAAACGTAATCATTCGCAATTGCGGGAAATTTGCGATTCTATCGAAAATGTTTCATTGTATGCATTAAAAATATATTTAAAGAAATAAGTTAGATGTTTATATGGTTCGTATTTCAGACGGAAAGGGCAAATATTTTACCGTTGCGTTCCAAGACACTTTTTACTGGTACATTTAAGTGTTCAGTTGGCTTTAGATTTGGATTTAGATTCTTTAACCAAACTATTTGGAAACGATCAGACATAGATTCAATCCTAAGCTAGTGTTCTGTATTTACTGAAATGTGTCATGAAAAATTAAGTTGCTCAAAATTCACGTTTTGACAGTTTTAGTGCTCGATGAAATCAAAACTGCAGAAACAAATTTCAACAGAAACATAAATATTGTTGCCAGAATTATTGAAAGATTCGAAAATAGACCATGCAGAGTTGCCAGTTACATTAAATTGGTCTGAATTCGAGCAAAATTGTATTGAGATTGGATATTTTTTTTTTTTTGAATTTTTTAGTAATATAAATGTATAGGAGATTGTTTAAATTTTCTAAGATTACCGAAAAAATACGAATTCATGCAAAATCGAACGAAATATAACAATTATCCTGAAGTGACGTTCCCCTCGAGTGTCCATGTTAATTCGAATAATATGAGTGATGAAAGCTGGTTGCCGGTCCAATGGGAATTTCTAGCCCATCCACTTGAAATGCAGGTAAACACAGGTTGGAAGAGTGTAGCAGTTCTTTTTTTAGGGAAGAGGAAGAATGTGAGGTGTAGATTTACCTCGGTTTCGTACCCCTCAGTCTCTTACTCAACAGTGTCCTACACCGCCAATAATACCTAGTTGTGCTGGCACTGCTGCCACTGCAAAGCGCCAACATCCGCCACGATAATTCTTTGTCAGCGTCATTGTGCATCAGATTCTCGTGGAGGTAAGCCATATACAAAGGAGGCATCTACGTGTCGAGTGATTTCCTCAGTAATAATAATAAGTGGCGTCCTGTAAGATATCCTGCGCAAATCGCGACTTTTACATTGGCGATCCTGCCAGGAGTAACTATTATATTAGTTAGAAAGTCAACGAAATAAGCAGCAATAGGAAATCACTCGACATGGCGACTTTGAGAAAATTAAGAAAGTGAATATGGAGTGATCCGAACAAAACAGAATGGCGTGTTGTGATAACCGCTAATTAGAGAGGCGTGTAACGAAGACCGCCTAAGTTAAGGTGTGTAATGAAAACCACCTGAAGAAAAAATAACATGGTGTGTTGTGACATCTGCTTAATTTTTGAAGAGGCGTGTAACGAAAACCGCCTAGGTTAAGGTGTGTAATGAAAACCACCGGGAAAAAATCAAAATAGCATGTTGTGATAACCGCTTATTAGAGAGGTGTGTAACGAAAACCGCCTAGGTTAAGGTGTGTAATGAAAACCACCGGGAAAAAACAAAATAGCGTGTTGTGATAACCGCTTATTAGAAAGGCGTGTAACGAAAACTGCCTAGGTTGAGGTGTGTAATGAAAACCACCTTGAAACAAAAAAGATAAAATGGCGAGTTATGATAACCGCTAGTTATTTGACAGGCGCGCAATGAAAACAGCCCAGGTTTAAGTGTGTAGTGAAAACACCTGAATGAAAACAAAATGACCTGTTGTGATAACCACTAAATATTTGAAAGACGTGTAATGAAAACCGCCTTGGGAAAAAATATGGCCACGTAATGAAAAATGACATTAACTATAATGAACATGTTTAAATAATTGTTCGGCGCGCTTTGGAACAATAATGGAAACCGTCAAGTGCATACAAATGTTGTCATATGTCATCGCGACTATAAATTCGAAGGAATGGCCAAAGCAATTGAGCATGCTTTATGCAATTCGGGAAGACTTCCACGAAAGAAGGCATGCTTACTAAGCTTGGGTGTGTTGTAATCCCTGAAAATCTGTCCAAGAAAACACTAGAAGTGTCTCCTGCTGGACACCCCTTAACGGCAAAACTCAAGAGCATTCTGCGAGAACGTGTATGGTGCCCCGGGATGAACACAGATACAGTGAGTGCAATCATGCAAATATCTAATACATCCTCTCTTGCGTCAGTGTTTCACCTCGTAGCAGAAATAGGCCGACGGAATATAACTAGGACACCTAGAAGAAGAAGAAACGATATTTGGAGGTTAGACTAGACTAAATTGTTTGCTAATATGATGTTAATTATAGCAGACGAATTAGCATTAGCGCTGATATCACTTAATATACCGAAGTGATATGGATATCACGTCAAAGAATTCATATTTAAGCGAGATGATAGTGTTTGACATTTCAATTGACAACTCAAATGTCATTGATTTCGAACCGTAAACGTAATCATTCGCAATTGCGGGAAATTTGCGATTTTATCGAAAATGTTTCATTGTATGCATTAAAAATATATTTAAAGAAATAAGTTAGATGTTTATATGGTTCGTATTTCAGACGGAAAGGGCAAATATTTTACCGTTGCGTTCCAAGACACTTTTTACTGGTACATTTAAGTGTTCAGTTGGCTTTAGATTCTTTAACCAAACTATTTGCAAACGATCAGACATAGATTCAATCCTAAGCTAGTGTTCTGTATTTACTGAAATGTGTCATGAAAACTTAAGTTGCTCAAAATTCACGTTTTGACAGTTTTAGTGCTCGATGAAATCAAAACTGCAGGAACAAATTTCAACAGAAACATAAATATTGTTGCCAGAATTATTGAAAGATTCGAAAATAGACCATGCAGAGTTGCCAGTTACATTAAATTGGTCGGAATTCGGGCAAAATTGTATTGAGATTGGATAATTTTTTTTTTCGAATTTTTTAGTAATATACGAATCTATAGGAGATTGTTTAAATTTTCTAAGATTACCGAAAAAATACGAATTCATGCAAAATCGAACGGAATATAACAATTATCCTGAAGTGACGTTCCCCTCGAGTGTCCATGTTAATTCGAATAATATGAGTGATGAAAGCTGGTTGCCGGTCCGATGGGAATTTCTAGCCCATCCACTTGAAATGCAGGTAAACACAGGTTGGAAGACTGTAGCAGTTCTTTTTTTAGGGAAGAGGAAGAATGTGAGGTGTAGATTTACCTCAGTTTCGTACCCCTCAGTCTCTTACTCAACAGTGTCCTACACCGCCAATAATGCCTAGTTGTGCTGGCACTGCTGCCACTGCAAAGCGCCAACATCCGCCACGATAATTCTTTGTCAGCGTTATTGTGCATCAGATTCTCGTGGAGGTAAGCCATATACAAAGGAGGCATCTACGTGTCGAGTGATTTCCTCAGTAATAATAATAATAATAAATCGCGACTTTTACAGATACGAAGTCACACTACCATTCGAGCTGTCACCATCGATGTTGGGGGATTCCGAGTGCAACGCTCTAAGACGATTCCTCTTTAACCCTTTCATGCCCAACTTTTTTCTGGTGCATGTAGGGTTTCAAAGCTATTTTTCTTTAAAAACGGTGGGGTTAAGTAACACAAAAAGCATTTATTAATAAAAATAGGTGCTACCTTCGCAGTGCTAGAAGCTGCTCAATTTTTACCTTCCAATGCTCCATACAATTTTCCTAGAATGTTTACAACAGTCCGATTGCGACGAAAACGTAGCCAAAGACAGCCTTGTCCGTTTTCAATAATATTGCAACATAACGAAGATATATGAAACATTCATTTTCCGTCGTCAACGTAAACTGTCCCTGGCAGCACTGCTCCATCGAACTTCAATCAGACTAACTGCAATAACTTCAAGTTTAGAGCTGATCCTTGTAACTGTAAATACTCAAATGAAATTCATGAGATAATATGAAAGGAATGGACACATGAGTACATCACTCAGGCAAAAAATATAGCGAATTTCATAAGAATATCGTACATTTTTGGCCACAAGTAGCACGTATGTAAAACATAAGATTGTCTTATGAAACGGCATTTATTTTGTCAAATCAGTTTGCTATGACTTCATTTTGTATAAGGTATCTTTGATTTTTCATAAGACAGTATTATACATTTGTCTTATGATTATAAGAATCATAAGATGCTCGTATGAAATTCAAACGACTGGCGTGTGCAATCACTTATAAAATGTTGAGGTAATCATAAAAGTCGTATGTTTTTCATATTAATCTTCTGAAAACATAGTTTTGTTACTTTTCTATTCATCATAAGATAAATCTTATGAATTTCGCTATAAGTTTTTCCTTAGTGTAGAAACTCCAAAATCTTATAACACGGTGCACAGTGGCAGATTTCCCCAAAAACCTGGTCAAAAGTCCAAAATGGTTTTGATTGACCTGTAAAGGTATATACCACGGTTTGTTGGGGCGCAGATTACGATTTTGATGTCAGATTTTCAAAATTCAAAATGCCGGATGCAAAATGGCCGACATTTTAATATAATTATAATTAAATTTTCACGAATGAATGGCTTTAATGGTTCCAGTGTATGCCAATAACGTTTATAATGTATCGAATTTTAAATGGTGTGTAGTTAAATGATGGAATTTGTTGATTTGCACGCAATAAGACATTTTGGTGTCTAGATGATGTAGATTTTATGATAATTGATGTTATTAGTAATTTCAAACTATGTATTTTGAAATATTATACAACATAGTTCTAAAACTTTTCAACTCTCTGTACGATTATTATTCCATTGCTGTCCGATGCACATATTTCTCAAAGAACGAAAAATAGTATTTTTTAAAATTATAGAAAACTAGCTAATACCCATCGCGCGATTTTCAACGTAATAGGAGGAAAACACAATTTGTTCCGTAGCGCCATCTAGCGGGCAGATAATCCCCAACCAATTGCACATAAACACGCTCCATAACAAATGCCTAGCTTCTTGCTATTGGTGGCAACCTTTATAGTGACTGACTATAAATAATAACTCTTGATACTAACTAACCTTGTATGATGACTGACTGTTCTGATTGTAATTTGTACTAGAGGTGTGCGCCGATGCATTTTTAATCGGTGGCGGCGTAAGCGACATTTTTGGCCGGCGGCGGCGTCACGCCGTTGGACCCTACCGGCGGCGGCGCGCCGGCGTGTGTCGGCGTGACGAATATTGACGCCTATGTAACTAAAAAAATTCTTGACTGTACAATTCCTTTCCCAAATTTTCGGTTTCTATTGTAACAGACTTCATACATACAAACAAACGTTACAGCTTATAGACAATCTAAAAAAATCATCGCCCACGATGTACTAGCGACATCTGTTGAACACATTGCACAAAATGTAATTCTCGCAACCATATCGAATTTTTTTTCAACTGAAGCTCCAATAGTGCCCACCCTGCTTGCCAAATGCAAGATAATAAATGAAAGGTGTAACTATTTTTACAGTTGTAAAATTTGAAGAATGAAATAGAAAAATTGTCGATGTCGCATACTACGACTTCGCATGAAATAATGATTGCAATGGACAAATTTGAAGAGTGCAGAGTAACGACTGTATTTAAATGACCCATAATAATTATTTATTGTTCTATATTTGGGAAATTAAGCAACGGTAAAAAAAATTTGTTTTGTTTGAGGAAATTAATTGTTGTTGTCATTTCATTGTTTATTGTTTCTATTTAGTCATCTTTACCGTAAGCCCGGGGACAATTGACAACTCCAATATATTGAATTCATAAGCAAATTTTGGGGGTGATATGGTGATTTTTTTTGCTGCTAGAATTCTGATAAAAACACAAATTCTATTCAAAACGAATTGTTAAGCTTGGTGGTGATGTACTTTCATTGGCCAAAATGTTTTTTATTTACGATTCTCGAGATAAAAAGCACCAATGATTTAACGATTTCAAACTTCACACAACAAGAAATCTAAAATATGTTTAGGAAGGAAGAGAGCCGGTTGTTAAAAACAGATTTCCAGCTAAATATTAATAAGATTTATGTAACTTTGCTGATGGTTTTCAGTTAGGGATAAATTTATTCTCTAATAATAGTTTTCTTTATTCACATTTTGGAATAAGCTTTTTCTAAATGTTGTTCTAGCCGCATTGACGGCGTTCATAGCACACGTAACGAAACACGCTTTTCTCTTGAAACTTTTTCGTTTCGTTGTTCGTAGTACTCATACAGAGAAGGCATACTAGCGCCACCATCAAATCGGTGGTGCATATATGAAACAAGCACTATCTGTCAAGTTGTCCCTGGGTTGTTTACCATCGCTCTTTTAGAATCCCGCAGATATCAGGTACCCTAACACGAGGCGTTATTATTGGTATTACTGCGCAGAAATGTCACTTTTAATGATCGTGTAAGGACACCTTTCAAGGTAGACACATTACTTCATTTTCCAGGCTGGTGTTTACTTTTACTTCTTGTAAGTACAAAATCGCCACAATGATAAGGAATACGATTCCCTGGTACTACATTTTCTTACAACGTACGACCTGCTTCTATCTTGAATGCAAAGTATGCTCGATGTGCTGCAATCATACAGTTCTACACCCTGACGAAACCTAAATATACAGTTACTATCAATCATAATCATTCCACGACTTAACGTGTTAGCTCCTGTTAGGTTGAAACTGATCACTAAACAAGTCTGATTGAAAATGGCCTGAGCGTATCTCTAGTTTTCGTAGCACCTGCACCCCGCCAATTTCTCCAGCAGTTCCAGGGACCAACAAATTCTAATCCATTGCATACATTCGATACACCGAATCAATTAAATTACTAACATACTGTTATGTGCTTAGTCATCGATTGGCATCGTGTTGTAACCAGAGTTAAAAATAATCGAATCTGTTTTTGACGACTGAAAATGAACCTGATGCGACTCGCGGTGAATAGAAAAAATATTCATTCAAATATCCATGTTAATCATTCAGTTGAATATCGTACAATATATTCATTCACTAATTATCTAGGAAAATGTTTTCAAATGCCGGTAAAGCAACTGAAACAACAATCATCATCGCTTACATTGTGCCAGGGCCTACTTTGATGCGTTTGATTCGTTACTGCACGGTCGCTTCGTGTAATAATCGGAAACGAATGAAAATCTGCATGGATGAATGGGCGGTTTGTTCGTTTGACGTTTTCAGCTGCGTCGCTGAATATTGAAAATGAATGCGGCTGAATATGATCAATTTTCATTCAATGAATTTGAATATTTTTAACTCTGGTTGTAACTTAAGAAATGGTTGTGAACAACTCCCACCTTGGGCACTTCGACAAGAATTAATTTCACATTTCCGGCCCATATTGTTTGTTTTGGTTTGCATTAGATTAAAAAGACCGTAACGTTTTCGGGTGGGTGCGGAAACTAAGTAACGCATTTAGCTCTGTGTCAAAATCTCTTCACTGACGCCACCGATTTGTAATTGAAATCGACCTTTTTTCTACGAGTGATGAAAATTCATCTCGTGTTACGACTTATTTGTCTGTGATACCAGGCTGGTGCAAATCACTGAATATCTTTCTTGAGTGGGGCTAGATCATACGATGCATAATTTATGAGACTAGAAATCTTACCCTCTTTTTTTTTTTACAATGGAGAAGACCTTTATGTCCTAGCCCAGTACACGTGCTATTGGTAGGGTCCAATCTACCGCACGGGGTGCACTGGGGGCGTGTCGGACTCAAATGGTGACCAGCCATTAATACCGACTAAACTCCATTGGGCTCCGCCATCATTCCTCCCAGGAACTACCTCTCGGTATTACTTCTGGGGGGATGGCTGTACTAAATGAACTCATTCACTCTCACTCACGCGTTCATACATCCTGTATGAGGCTTACTTGGGTGCTCTCTCAATCGCACTTTGATTCACTCTCAAACACTCCCACATGAGGCTGACTTTTGTGCTCACTTTTACGTTCCATGCGAGGCTGACTTGTGTGCTCACCTTACTCATTCCTTGCTAGGCTTACTTTTGTGCTCGCCCTACCCATACATGTGAGGCTGACTTGGGTGCTCACCCTATCACCTGATTCACTCTCAATCGTGCCACTCTATTGTACCTTTGTCGCTCCCTCTGGCATCCCATGTGGGACATTTTTCTTAGGCCCCACTTCTGACATACCATGCGAGGCTGACTTTTGTGCTCACCTTTTTCATTCCTTGCTAGGCTGACTTTTGTGCTAGCCTCTACCAACCTGTGAGGCTGACTTTTATGCTCACCCTTAACATGCAGTGAGAGACTGACTTGGATGCTCACCCTTTCACTCCTCTGCCACGCCATGAGGCATCGATAGCTTAGTTCCAACATACTACGCTACGACCCTCCCGTCTTGGCATGAGGCAGTCCACTTATACGCCTATACACTCACTCTTCTGTCTTGCTTCGGGGTGGCTGGGTTTACCCCTTACGCGGTTGCCATTCGCTGCGCCAAACCTGCCTCGGCATGAACAGACCATTCACTCCCTTTTTTGCGCTTGGCCTTTTTTGCTCCAGCTAACCAATCACTAGTTAGCCGTGCCCGCCGTCTGTTGCTCGGTTCGCCAGATTACCTGTAGCCTACTGGCAATCTGGATGGTAGCAGCCGAGACTGCATTCCACTTCTCCACCGTTTGACACATCCGCTGAATAAGGGTATCCGGGGTTGTGTCCCAGCCACAGACGTCAAGCATTGCTCTTCTTTCGACGTCGAACCGATGACATACGAACAGTATGTGTTCGGCAGTTTCATCTACACCTGGGCAGTCCGGGCAGACTGGGACCTCCGCGTGCCCGAACCTGTGGAGGTACTGACGGAAACAGCCATGGCCTGACAGGAATTGTGTCAGGTGGAAGTGAACTTCCCCATGGGGTCTTCCCACCCAGCTCGATATGCTAGGTATCAGCCGGTGGGTCCACCTACCTTTCGAGGAATTGTCCCACTCACGCTGCCATCTGGCGACCGAGGTCACCCTGGTGCGCTCGCGGGCTCCCCTATTTCCACGTAGCTCAAAGCACTCCTCATCTTCCCGAATGACCAGCCCGACTGGCATCATGCTCGCTATCACGCAGGATGCATCGTGTGATACCGTGCGGTAGGCAGATATCACTCTGAGGCACATCACGCGGTAGGTGCTCTCCAGTTTCTGTAGGTAACTGGTTACCCTCAGTGCTCTTGACCATGACGGGCCGCCGTACCTGAGGATAGATACGGCAACGCCTGCCAGTAACCTACGTCTACTGGTGCACACCTTTGAGCTGTTGGACATCATTCTCGATAGTGCCGCAACAGCAGTCGACGCTCTCTTGCACGTATAGTCGACATGGCTGCCGAAGGTCAGCTTGTCGTCTATAATGACTCCGAGAGACTTCAGACTTCGCTGTGAAGTGATCGCGACTTCTCCCACATGGATAACTGCATGTTGTGCCGACTTGCGGTTGTTGACGATAACTACCTCCGTCTTATGATGAGCGAGCTCCAGGCCTCTCGCGCTCATCCATTCCTCCACCGTGCTAATCGCGTGTTCTGCGGTTAGTTCTACCTCAGGAATTGACTCCCCGTAGACCTCCAAGGTTACGTCGTCGGCAAAGCCGACGATCTTGACCCCAGGAGGGAACTTCAGTCTCAGGACCCCGTCATACATGAGGTTCCATAGCACCGGGCCTAGGATCGAGCCCTGCGGGACTCCGGCGGTAATCGGGACCCTTTTCTGACCGGCATCGGTCTCGTATAGCAGTACGCGGTTTTGGAAGTAACTTTCCAGGATCCGGTACAGACCCACCGGTAGGCTAAGCCGGTGTAACGAGAGCGCGATGGCATCCCAGCTTGCGCTGTTGAATGCGTTCTTCACGTCAAGTGTCACTAACGCACAGTATCGAATACCTCGCCTTTTTCGTTGGATCGCTATCTCGGCAGTATTTATCACTGAGTTGAGAGCGTCTACTGTGGACTTACCCTTCCGAAAGCCAAACTGGTTGCTTGACAGACCGTCCGTACCTTCCGCGTACGGGGTGAGCCTGTTGAGGATGATCCCCTCAAGCAGTTTGCCAGTCGTGTCTATCAGACAGATTGGTCTGTACGCCGATGGGTCGCCTGGCGGCTTCCCGGGCTTCGGCAACAGCACCAGTTTCTGCCTTTTCCATCTATCGGGGAAACGGCACTCGTCAAGGCATCTCTGCATAGCTAGCCTGAACATGTTCGGGTTCGCTATGGTCGCTGCCTTGAGAGCGTTGTTTGGAACTCCATCCGGCCCTGGAGCTTTGTTCATTGCTAGGGATTTAGCCACTGCGAGTAGTTCTTCATTCGTCACTGGAGCCACCATTTCGACCGTGCCCGCACTGTCTCGTAGTGCAGGTGGCCAGGGGCTTGTGGCTCGAGACGGGAAGAGTACTTCGATAATCGTTGCCAACCGGTCCGGAGACCGTTCTGGGGGTGAGGAGCCCCCTTTGGTCTTGGCCATCACAATCCCCACGGATTCGCGTTGGCACTCTCACACAGGTTGTCGAAACACGCTCTCTTGCTGCTTTTAATAGCCTTGTTAAGGGCTAATTTCGCAGCTCGAAACACTTCACGGCGGTTCTCTCTTGCATCCTCGGTGCGAGCTCTTTGCATCCTACGTCTAGCTCTGAGACAGGCTGACCGTAGAGCTGCAATCTCGGCACTCCACCAGTATACCGGGCATCTACCGTTTCTTGGCAGTGTTTTTCTCGGCATAGTGGCGTCGCACGCGCGTGATAGAACAGCTACCAGCGCATCCCCGCTTAGACTATCGGTGTTGGCCTCCAGTCCCAGGGCCGCGGTGAAAGCTTCGCTGTCGAAGTGATTGGACTTCCACCCGCGTACCTGACAGGGATCTCCCGCCCTCGGATGCTGCACACCATAGTTGATCTTAAAGCGGATTGCTAAATGATCGCTATGGGTGTAGCCTTCGTCTACCCTCCATTCCATGCCTGGAGCCAGACTCGGGCTGGCAAAGGTCACATCAATCCACGCTTCCACTCCGTTTCTACGGAATGTACTAGCGAAGCCATTATTAGCTAGCACAGTATCGAGTTTCGCAAGCGCTTCCATTAGCGCTTGACCCCTGCTATTTGTACAGCGGCTGCCCCACTCCACTGCCCAAGCGTTAAAGTCTCCCGCTATTACTACCGGTTTCCGGCCCACTAGGTCCGACGAGAGCCTGTCGATCATCTGGTAGAACTGTTCTATTGGCCACCTTGGTGGGGCGTAGCAGCTGCAATAGAACACACACGGAGAACCAAAATTCGGCTCAGATGCGAAAACCTTAGTTGATTTACTGAATTTAATTAGTTATTATTTAGGACAACTAAGCAAATTCTCAATTTGCTGATTTTGATTAGTTGTTCTCGATCTTCCTGAAAAGAGCTAAAATGCTAGTTGGAATTTCTGTTTTCTCTGCTGATTTGGCGAGAAAATGATGCTGTCACTTTTAGCGGAGACACATTCTCCATCTTTTCAACTAAATTTTGTGCTGAATTTAGCGCTATTTTCTGTTATTTCAACTAATATATACTCTAAATTCAAAACTTTTTGGCATTAAAATTATCTAGTTATTTAGTTGAATTCCTGAAAAATGTGCTAATTTTAGGGAGGTTGTTTTGTTCAATCTAGTTTTTTCCTCAGTTGATTTCAACAAATGTCAGTTTTGAGTTTAAGCCATTCTGTTTTTAAATTTAAAATTTTTCGTAGTTAAATTTAGAATGTCCAGTTTTTAAATTTACGACAGCTTCGGTTAAATTTAGCGTTTTTTCTACTGATTTAAACAAATAAAATTCCTGCTTTTTAAACTTATATTTCGACACTAATTTGAGTCAGTTGAAGCCTTTAGAATACAATCAATAAGGGTATTTTCGAAATGGTTTTGACGAGGGTGTCGGAGGACAATGTTTAGCACCATTTTCAAATCCAAAATGGCGACATCCGGTTTAACGAAATTTTTTAAGGGGGGGGGGGGGGTAAAGGTTTCAGCGTAAAAAACACTTCTGCGAATTTTTTTAGAGCTTTTTGTGTAGCGAATTGATCAAAATTTTTGTATATTATAGTGCATTTTTTCAATAACATGCTGTAATTTTTCTAGGCAAAACTATCGACAAGCAACTCGGTGACGAAGCTTTTTGTCTCTGGAAAAAAAACATGATTTGCGGTGTTACCTGCCATTCAAAAACTACTCAACCGATTTATTTCAAACTTTGCATACACATTCTAGGTAAAAAATATCTAACTCCTATGTTGAGTTTTTGAGATAATTTTCCGATTAAAGGGGTGTTTACTAATAAAAAGGTGGAATTTTTCGCGAAGCGAGAAAAAATTAAATAAGTAAAAAACCCCTAATTGAAAATTTATCTTAAAAACTCTACGTAGGAGTTAGGTATTTTTTATAGAATGTTATTAAATGTTATGCAAAGTCTGAAAGAAATCGGTTGAGTAGTTTTTGAATGGCTGATAACACCGCAAATTATGTTTTTCCAGAGGCGTTCTACAAAAAGCTTCGTCACCGAGTCGTTTGTCGATATTTTTGCATAGAAAAATTATAACATGTTATTGAAATAATTCACTGTGATGTATAAAAGTTTTAATCAATTCGCTTCACGCTAAGTTTTAAAAAAAATCTCAAAAAAGTGTTTTTTTCATGCTGAAACCTTTGCACCCCCTCCCACCTCCTCAAACATTGCGACGTGGAGGGGCGTACACGTCCCACTTACTTCTCCTAAGTTTTCATTTGATTTCTAGTTGGCGTTGATATCTAACAACGATTTCTTCCTTTAATCAACTCTTAGAGATGTAAGGAGTATAACTAGCACAAAAAATATGTGAATTTGTTAATTACTTATTAGTTATAAACAATTAAAACTCGAAAATCTCGTTTTTTACAATAAATTCGGCTGTGTCTGAACTAAAAGACCTAGAGACTCAAACATTTTTTTGAAAGTATCTCAAATATTGAACTAAATAATATATTTTTGGCAGAATTTTTCGTTGGTCAGTTTTTTCGAAAAAAAAATGCGTATCAAACTCGATTAACGAGAGTTTTTGGGGTCACTGATTACGATTCTGATGCCAGAGTTCGAAAATTCAAAATGGCGCCTACAAAATGGCAACCATTTTCACGAATTTGGCAAATTTTGTTACCATCAGTATAAAACACGATTCACGGTTTTTTGGTTCGCATAGTCGTTATACTGGATCCGCATTTTAAATTTTACATTTTTGACGTCAGAATCAGAATCAGTGACCCCTAAAACCTATATAAAGCTAAAAATAACAGTATTAACAATGAAAAAACTCGCGTCGCGAATGGTTAACTCAATCAAGATGAAAAACTCGCGTCGCAAAGGGTTAACCCAATCAAGATGAATATAATTCTGTAACTCATTCAGTGTAGTTGTTTTCGAATAGAATTGATGACTATTTGCGAGAATTTTTTCTTGGTTCCTAACCTTGGCTTATAACAATTTCTTGTTAGGAATATATTCCCGTAAATGGGATCTAAAAACGCGAACCATTAACTTTGACAAATATTCTTTATTTGAATCTGTCATAATTTCTGGATTAATCACATAAAACCCCAAAAAACATCGACCTCTAATACCTATTCGTCACCTCCATTTCGAAAAAAAACTGTGATTAGATTATAGAATTTCTCTTAACTTACAAGCTGAAAAAAGATTTGTAAGTTCAATGAAAAACATGGATTAAATTCAATAATAAAATTATTGGTCGGGCGACGGTAAATTGATTTATTTTGATTTCAATAAAATTTATTTATTGTTTCAAAAAATATAATTTTCCATTTTTTAATAAATATTTTATTGAAATTAAAACAAAATTACTGAAATTAAAAATGATTTTATTGAAAACAAAATTTTATTGTTGTTGCGATAAAAAAATATTTTCAGACCAATAAGTTTGTTATTTGAAGTTATAAACAATAAATGATAGGATTCAATAACACATATTTTGCTTTAAATATGTGTGTAAAGTTGCCAACTTGGATTTTCGGAACTTCGTTAAACCGAAAGTCGCCATTTTTAATTTTGAAATGGCGCTAAACATCATCTATCGACAGTCATTTTTTAAAATTCCTATACTTATTGTGTTTTTTTTATTAACCGAGAGTCACCATCTTGGATGTCAAAATGGCGCTTAACATCCACCTCTGACACATCTTATACGTAGGGAACTAAACGGACGTAAACATACTAAATAAATACATTATGCGATGGTACTATAATTGTTTCACTGACATTAAGTCTTCTTTCTTGACAATACATACATTGCCACAATTTCACTCCACCAGGCCAGAATATAAGAGAAAAATAAAAACTTACCACCATTTTCAACCAAAATACTACACTTTTCGTGGACAATTTCATGCAACATTAACTTCTCATTTTATCTGTGCACTACTTATTGACAATAATCCTTTTGAACTAAAACTAAACAACGTTAATTCACAAAATATTTTATGCAAACATCTGCCACAACACCAATGACTATAACAATTTATTTTTTTCGCTCAAGTGAATTTGACATGAGCAACAACTGTTCTGTTTTTAACAATGTTTCTGGTTATAAAATTCAGTAAAGGTTTTTGGTATTCGCCGTGCTGAATTTTCACAGCATATATACACAGCCCCGAAATAACAAAATAGCATTCTTTATCTATTTGGTTGAGAATGCTGTTTTCATTCCTAAATTCAACCGCAAACAAAGTTGAAAATGCAAATTTTAGTTTTAGTTTTTTTTGCTGGATTGTGTCCTGGATTTTATTTAACTAAAACCTTCTCTTAAAAACAAAAACTTAATTAGAAAAATAAAAGCTGAATTTTAACTAAATCGCTTGTTATTTTTAGGAATTTGTTGTTAAATTCAACTAATTTAAAAACAGAAATAGGATTTAGCACTAGAGCTGATTTCGAACTTTCCGTGCACCATTGATCTTGGCAATCGCCACACCCTCGGCGGAGGGGTGTATTACCTCTTGAACCGGGAACCGTCCCGTTGTACAGATTGCCACCATTCCAGACCCGTCCGACACCCAATTGCCGTTGCCGGCAGGGATGCTGTACGGGTCTGATAAGAGGGCGACATCCGTCCTCGACTCCGAGACCGACTGCCACAGCAGCTGTTGGGCTGCTGCACAATGGTTAAGATTTAGCTGTGTGACTCTCACTGCTTCTTCTTATTTAACTCGCCGAAGGGACACGAAGGTCCGCCCATAGCATGTTTATGGGCTTGCTTCTTAGCGGTGCAGATAAGGCACTTGTATGCCTTAGTGCACCCCCGCTCTTTATGTCCTTCCTCGCCGCAGCGACGACATAGTTTGCTCCTATCTATGCCTTTGCATTCGTATGCTTTGTGGCCGGATTCAAGGCACCGATAGCACCTATCCACTGAAGGTGGCTGGGGTATACTAATAGGGCATACCGACCAGCCGATCTTCAGCTTTCCTTTCTCGGTTACCTTTTTGGCATCCGCATTCAGTAGCCTGAGGTAGGCTACTTGGGTGCCAGAGGGTCCACCTCTCAATCGCACAGAGGCCCGCTCGATTGTGACGTCGCAGTGCTCCTTAACGGCTGCGACGACGTCTTCTGCGGTCGTGAACTCGTCCAAGTGCTTGCACTGGAGAGTTGTTTCCGCACCTAGCGACCTGATTTGGGCGCCCTCACCAAGGACCTCTTGGGCCAAGGCCTTGTATACTGCACTTGATTGTGCGCCTCGCTTCAGCACCAGAAGCATCTCTCCCGTGTTGGTGCGTCTTACACTACGCACATCCTGTCCAAGGGCCGAGAGGCTTTCGGCCGCCTTCATCGATTCAAGGACATCGGCGTATTTGTCCTTGTCGGTTTTTAACCACAAGGCTTCGCCTCTGTCCTTGGCCTTCTTCACAGGCCGCGGTACCTCCGGTTTCGGTGCCGGCTTTTTCTTGGTGACCAGCGTCCAGGGGTTTGAGCCCCCCTGCCCCGGTCGTGCCGGGTTGCTGGTACCATCGCTCTCCGCCGCGAGGTCACTCTCGCCCTCGCTTACCTCGCCCAAACGGCGTTTGACCTTGACGGTTGCACGCCGAGTGGTGTCGGTTTTGGCACCCTCGCCTGGCGACTTCCTAGGGCGCTTCGCGTTCGATGCCGTCTTGCGATTGCCCTTTCCTTTTCCCTTCGAGGGGAACTCGGTCGCCGCTCCGATCGACGTGGCTGCTCCGTAGAAGGTAAAGGCCACTGTCTGTGAACCTCTATCGACCTTCTCTCTTTCCTCCCTATTGGAGGCCACTGTCTGGGTTTCTCTGTCGGGCCTCTCCCGACCTTCCACCCTCTTAACATAAGCCTGCTGTTCCTATCTTGCGACACGAACAGCTTTCCGGAGCTCCATGAGGCTCAACTTCAACTCCTTGGCTATATTCCGCTTTGCGCTAGCGAAATCGATTATTGAATCGAGTTGCTTCGCTACTTTGCGCATCGCAGCTATTGACCCCTCCGATGCATTGGTAGGGCTATTGCCTACCGCTGCTGGGGGGTCACTGGTGCTTTCGGATGCAGCACTCATCGCTCCACTACTCTCCCCACGGGGGGGGACCTCGCCAAACCACCTCTAGCGAAGGGGTTTGGCACCTCCGTTTGTTTAGTATATTTATTTTTGCTCTCCATATCAAATCCCACGAGTCGCGCGAGAAATAAATGTCAGCCACGCCAGAGCTCCGCATTAGCGTGGTAAGAGACGCTTACTGTGGGGGTTGCCCAGGTACCCCACAGGCTCCGTTAACGATCGAGCATCTTTTTCACCCCCTCGATCACTCATCCCTCGGCACGGGTCGCTTCACGCCTTGGAATTGGGGTTATGCCCTACCTTGTTTTACGTGGTGATCTCGGCCCGGATCATCACAACCATCCTCCTTTACCAGGGCTTTGGACCTGTAGCTCTGGTTCTCAATAGTTCCATGTACGTATGTTATCACAGACATGCTACTATTGAGATCCGTCATTCGCTAGCGGAGTTCTTACCCTCTTTTTTTTTTTTACAATGGAGAAGACCTTTATGTCCTAGCCCAGTACACGTGCTATTGGTAGGGTCCAATCTACCGCACGGGGTGCACTGGGGGCGTGTCGGACTCGAATGGTGACCAGCCATTAATACCGACTAAACTCCATTGGGCTCCGCCATCATTCGTCCCAGGAACTACCTCTCCGCCATCATTCGTCCCAGGAACTACCTCTCGGTATTACTTCTGGGGGGATGGCTGTACTAAATGTACTCATTCACTCTCACTCACGCGTTCATACATCCTGTATGAGGCTTACTTGGGTGCTCTCTCAATCGCACTTTGATTCACTCTCAAACACTCCCACATGAGGCTGACTTTTGTGCTCACCTTTTACGTTCCATGCGAGGCTGACTTGTGTGCTCACCTTACTCATTCCTTGCTAGGCTTACTTTTGTGCTCGCCCTACCCATCCATGTGAGGCTGACTTGGGTGCTCACCCTATCACCTGATTCACTCTCAATCGTGCCACTCTATTGTACCTTTGTCACTCCCTCTGGCATCCCATGTGGGACATTTTTCTTAGGCCCCACTTCTGACATACCATGCGAGGCTGACTTTTGTGCTCACCTTTTTCATTCCTTGCTAGGCTTACTTTTGTGCTAGCCTCTACCATACCATGTGAGGCTGACTTTTGTGCTTACCCTTAATATGCCGTGTGAGACTGACTTGGATGCTCACCCTTTCACTCCTCTGCCACGCCATGAGGCATCGATAGCTTAGTTCCAACATACTACGCTACGACCCTCCCGTCTTGGCATGAGGCAGTCCACTTATACGCCTATACACTCACTCTTCTGTCTTGCTTCGGGGTGGCTGGGTTTACCCCTTACGCGGTTGCCATTCGCTGCGCCAACCTACCTCGGCATGAACAGACCATTCACTCTCTTATTTTGCGCTTGGCCTTTTTCGCTCCAGCTAACCAATCACTAGTTAGCCGTGCCCGCCGTCTGTTGCTCGGTTCGCCAGATTACCTGTAGCCTACTGGCAATCTAGATGGTAGCAGCCGAGACTGCGTTCCACTTCTCCACCGTTTGACACATCCGCTGAATAAGGGTATCCGGGGTTGTGTCCCAGCCACAGACATCAAGCATTGCTCTTCTTTCGACGTCGAACCGATGACATACGAACAGTATGTGTTCGGCAGTTTCATCTACACCTGGGCAGTCCGGGCAGACTGGGACCTCCGCGTGCCCGAACCTGTGGAGGTACTGACGGAAACAGCCATGGCCTGACAGGAATTGTGTCAGGTGGAAGTGAACTTCCCCATGGGGTCTTCCCACCCAGCTCGATATGCTGGGTATCAGCCGGTGGGTCCACCTACCTTTCGAGGAGTTGTCCCACTCACGCTGCCATCTGGCGACCGAGGTCACCCTGGTGCGCTCGCGGGCTCCCCTATTTCCACGTAGCTCAAAGCACTCCTCATCTTCCCGAATGACCAGCCCGACTGGCATCATGCTCGCTATCACGCAGGATGCATCGTGTGATACCGTGCGGTAGGCAGATATCACTCTGAGGCACATCACGCGGTAGGTGCTCTCCAGTTTCTGTGGGTAACTGGTTACCCTCAGTGCTCTTGACCATGACGGGCCGCCGTACCTGAGGATAGATACGGCAACGCCTGCCAGTAACCTACGTCTACTGGCGCACACCTTTGAGCTGTTGGACATCATTCTCGATAGTGCCGCAACAGCAGTCGACGCTCTCTTGCACGTATAGTCGACATGGCTGCCGAAGGTCAGCTTGTCGTCTATAATGACTCCGAGAGACTTCAGACTTCGCTGTGAAGTGATCGCGACTTCTCCCACATGGATAACTGCATGTTGTGCCGACCTGCGGTTGTTGACGATAATTACCTCCGTCTTATGATGAGCGAGCTCCAGGCCTCTCGCGCTCATCCATTCCTCCACCGTGCTAATCGCGTGTTCTGCGGTTAGTTCTACCTCAGGAATTGACTCCCCGTAGACCTCCAAGGTTACGTCGTCGGCAAAGCCGACGATCTTGACCCCAGGAGGGAACTTCAGTCTCAGAACCCCGTCATACATGAGGTTCCATAGCACCGGGCCTAGGATCGAACCCTGCGGGACTCCGGCGGTAATCGGAACCCTTTTCTGACCGGCATCGGTCTCGTATATCAGTACGCGGTTTTGGAAGTAACTTTCCAGGATCCGGTACAGACCCACCGGTAGGCTAAGCCGGTGTAACGAGAGCGCGATGGCATCCCAGCTTGCGCTGTTAAATGCGTTCTTCACGTCAAGTGTCACTAACGCACAGTATCGAATACCTCGCCTTTTTCGTTGGATCGCTATCTCGGCAGTATTTATCACTGAGTTGAGAGCGTCCACTGTGGACTTACCCTTCCGAAAGCCAAACTGGTTGCTTGACAGACCGTCCGTACCTTCCGCGTACGGGGTAAGCCTGTTGAGGATGATCCCCTCAAGCAGTTTGCCAGTCGTGTCTATCAGACAGATTGGTTTGTACGCCGATGGGTCGCCTGGCGGCTTCCCGGGCTTCGGCAACAGCATCAGTTTCTGCCTTTTCCATCTATCGGGGAAACGGCACTCGTCAAGGCATCTCTGCATAGCTAGCCTGAACATGTTCGGGTTCGCTATGATCGCTGCCTTGAGAGCGTTGTTTGGAACTCCATCCGGCCCTGGAGCTTTGTTCATTGCTAGGGATTTAGCCACTGCGAGTAGTTCTTCATTCGTCACTGGAGCCACCATTTCGACCGTGCCCGCATTGTCTCGTAGTGCAGGTGGCCAGGGGCTTGTGGCTCGAGACGGGAAGAGTACTTCGATAATCGTTGCCAACCGGTCCGGAGACCGTTCTGGGGGTGAGGAGCCCCCTTTGGTCTTGGCCATCACAATCCGGTAGGCGTCACCCCACGGATTCGCGTTGGCACTCTCACACAGGTTGTCGAAACACGCTCTCTTGCTGCTTTTAATAGCCTTGTTAAGGGCTAATTTCGCAGCTCGAAACGCTTCACGGCGGTTCTCTCTTGCATCCTCGGTGCGAGCTCTTTGCATCCTACGTCTAGCTCTGAGACAGGCTGACCGTAGAGCTGCAATCTCGGCACTCCACCAGTATACCGGGCATCTACCGTTTCTTGGCAGTGTTTTTCTCGGCATAGTGGCGTCGCACGCGCGTGATAGAACAGCTACCAGCGCATCCCCGCTTAGACTGTCGGTGTTGGCCTCCAGTCCCAGGGCCGCGGTGAAAGCTTCGCTGTCGAAGTGATTGGACTTCCACCCGCGTACCTGACAGGGATCTCCCGCCCTCGGATGCTGCACACCATAGTTGATCTTAAAGCGGATTGCTAAATGATCGCTATGGGTGTAGCCTTCGTCTACCCTCCATTCCATGCCTGGAGCCAGACTCGGGCTGGCAAAGGTCAAATCAATCCATGCCTCCACTCCGTTTCTACGGAATGTACTAGCGGAGCCATCATTAGCTAGCACAGTATCGAGTTTCGCAAACGCTTCCATTAGCGCTTGACCCCTGCTATTTGTACAGCGGCTGCCCCACTCCACTGCCCAAGCGTTGAAGTCTCCCGCTATTACTACCGGTTTCCGACCCACGAGGTCCGACGAGAGCCTGTCGATCATCTGGTAGAACTGTTCTATTGGCCACCTTGGTGGGGCGTAGCAGCTGCAATAGAACACACCATTGATCTTGGCAATCGCCACACCCTCGGCGGAGGGGTGTATTACCTCTTGAACCGGGAACCTTCCCGTTGTACAGATTGCCACCATTCCAGACCCGTCCGACACCCAATTGCCGTTGCCGGCAGGGATGCTGTACGGGTCTGATAAGAGGGCGACATCTGTCCTCGACTCCGAGACCGACTGCCACAGCAGCTGTTGGGCTGCTGCACAATGGTTAAGATTTAGCTGTGTGACTCTCACGGCTTCTTCTTATTTAACTCGCCGAAGGGACACGAAGGTCCGCCCATAGCATGTTTATGGGCTTGCTTCTTAGCGGTGCAGATAAGGCACTTATATGCCTTAGTGCACCCCCGCTCTTTATGTCCCTCCTCGCCGCAGCGACGACATAGCTTGCTCCTATCTATGCCTTTGCATTCGTATGCTTTATGGCCGGATTCGAGGCACCGATAGCACCTATCCACTGAAGGCGGCTGGGGTATACTAATAGGGCATAGCGAACAGCCGATCTTCAGCTTCCCTTTCTCGGTTACCTTTTTGGCATCCGCATTCAGTAGCCTGAGGTAGGCTACTTGGGTGCCAGAGGGTCCGTCTCTCAATCGCACAGAGGCCCGCTCGATTGTAACGTCGCATTGCTCCTTGACGGCTGCGACGACGTCTTCTGCGGTCGTGAACTCGTCCAAGTGCTTGCACTGGAGAGTTGTTTCCGCACCTAGCGACCTGATTTGGGCGCCCTCACCAAGGACCTCTTGGGCCAAGGCCTTGTATACTGCACTTGATTGTGCGCCTCGCTTCAGCACCAGGAGCATCTCTCCCGTGTTGGTGCGTCTTACGCTACGCACATCCTGCCCAAGGGCCGAGAGGCTTTCGGCCGCCTTCATCGATTTAAGGACATCGGCGTATTTGTCCTTGTCGGTTTTTAACCACAAGGCTTCGCCTCTGTCCTTGGCCTTCCTCGCAGGCCGCGGTACCTCCGGTTTCGGTGCCGGCTTGGTGACCAGCGTCCAGGGGTTTGAGCCCCCCTGCCCCGGTCGTGCCGGGTTGCTGGTACCATCGCTCTCCACAGCGAGGTCACTCTCGCCCTTGCTTACCTCACCCAGGCGGCGTTTGACCTTGACGGTTGCACGCCGAGTGGTGTCGGTTTTGGCACCCTCGCCTGGCGACTTCCTAGGGCGCTTCGCATTTGATGCCGTCTTGCGATTGCCCTTTCCTTTTCCCTTCGAGGGGAACTCGGTCGCCGCTCCGATCGACGTGGCTGCTCCGTAGAAGGTAAAGGCCACTGTCTGTGAACCTCTATCGACCTTCTCTCTTTCCTCCCTATTGGAGGCCACTGTCTGGGTTTCTCTGTCGGGCCTCTCCCGACATTCCACCCTCTCAACATAGGCCTGCTGTTCCTGTCTTGCGACACGAACAGCTTTCCGGAGCTCCAGGAGGCTCAACTTCAACTCCTTGGCTATGTTCTGCTTTGCGCTAGCGAAGTCGATTATAGAATCGAGTTGCTTCGCTACTTTGCGCATCGCAGCTATTGGCCCCTCCGATGCATTGGTAGGGATATTGCCTACCGCTGCTGGGGGGTCACTGGTGCTTTCGGATGCAGCACTCATCGCTCCACTACTCTCCCCACGGGGGGTGGAGACCTCGCCAAACCGCCTCTAGCGAAGGGGTTTGGCACCTCTGTCTGTTTGTTTTTATTTTTATTCATCTCCATGTATAGTCCCACGAGTAGCGCGAGAAATATATGTCCGCCACGCCAGAGCTCCGCATTAGCGTGGTAAGGGACGCTTACTGTGGGGGTTGCCCAGGTACCCCACAGGCTCCGTTAACGATCGAGCATCTTTTTCACCCCCTCGATCACTCATCCCTCGGCACGGGTCGCTTCACGCCTTGGAATTGGGGTTATGCCCTACCTTGCTTTACGTGGTGATCTCGGCCCGGATCATCACAACCATCCTCCTTTACCAGGGCTTTGGACCTGTAGCTCTGGTTCTCAATAGTTCCATGTACGTATGTTATTACAGACGTGCTACTATTGAGATCCGTCATTCGCTAGCGGAGTTCTTACCCTCTGCATCGCCACATCTGTGCACCAGCGTCGCGAAAAGTCAAGATCACTTTGCTCAACTATTCTTCGAGAAAATTTTTTAAAATAGGTAACGATTCAATCAATTATAAATAAACCGCGTATTGAAAATATTTTTTATGTTTTCACAAAACTAGTTCACGCAATAAAAAAGATGACATTATACTCAAATGTTTAGTAGGTGGTTGTGTCTGAATATGTTTAATATATTTTATGATTCTAATTTATAACTCGATGAAACATTGATTTGTATTAACTTTATTGACTAAAACAGTCAAGAATTGAACGACGTGCAAGGATTTTCGTAAATTCTCGTCGTGTTATCGTGATATTTTAGTCTTGAGCTTACCGTTGGATTTTTTACACAGAGTCACATGTCTTATAGTTTTCTAAATTATTTCACGGACATGAATTGTGGTTAGGTAATGTATTTTGCTCAGCGCAGTTTCAAATTCCGAACATTTCTCTGAATTTTAACAAAGGAATAACAGGGTTACAGGTCTTAGTAATGTCTTTGTATCTAATGCTCGTGCCTATGAGACTGGTTGCTAGCAGTTGTACACAATAGCTCACATAGAAATTTCAAAACCAAAAAGCAGAGCGAATAATCCATGAATAATAGTCTGAGTTCCTTGTATTTTTTTACGTAAGTATAATAAAATTATGTGAAAAATTAATTACTTCATGAATTACATCATGAACAGTTTCACGAGCTCGACTGGTGAATCGTGTGTAGCATATTAGGAATTAAGAATCGGTTAAAAAATCAATGAATAATACACTGCGTTCCAGTGAAATTGATTAGGTGCAAAGATTAGGATCAGGCACATAATCGTAAATTTCAGGCACATATATCTTGAAAGTGGAAGTTTTTTTTTAATTTGTGGACCATTTCACGCACACGAATGGTGAATTGAAACTTATATGCTCACAATCATAACCAGTTGACGAAGCAAGAATGGATCTTTGAATTATATAGCGAGTGTCGTGTAATGGTTTTCGAGAAAATATCAAGATTATTTTAATTTTGTAATCCAATTGACGACCACTAATACCAAATAATGATCAAGACGTGATAAATCATGAATCAGTTAACGTCGTATATTCGGTCCATAGACAATGTTCCTAGATTTGTGGATAAAGTTATGAACCAATAATTTTAGAGCTCGCGAATTGTCGGCGCGGGAAAAATGCATCGGCGGCGCGCCGCCGATCTACCGTTCGGCGTCGGCGTACGTTAAAAATTACCGGCGGCGGCGGCGCGCAGGTCTAATTTGTACTATATATAGGTTGCTACCACTATTAGATGAAAACAACTGTTCTGTTCAGGAAGTAAGAATCTTCTAGAATATAGCTGTAGTATGGGTAACGAAACGCAACAAACTGTTCCGTAACGCCTATCTACTCGATTCATTATGCTACACCTAACTCTCCTGTACTACAATGAAGTCTCACTACCTCATATAAATCTAATTCAAAAGCTGGCGCAAACATACCGCCCGCCTTGAAAAACGGATCTTTCAACAAATCCTCAGATGTACTATTCAGTTCTGTGTTATGTTAGGCTAATAATGAATTCACGTCTTATTGCCAATATTATACTAAGTCTGCTGCTGTTGAGATGTTTGAAGATTAGTGGAGTACCTTGGGCGTCGAGGACGGGAGACTTGAGTTCGACTCCGTCAACTGCTATGCAGCCGGCGTCGATAACCCAAGACACGAACGACTCCGCTTGTCCCACCACTTACATTCCTGCTGCTACTTCGATGCGTGTATGGTGGACTGTATATACTTGTAGACTCGATAGGATGAATGCACGATTGCGTTGGTTCAGCGACTGAGCTGCTGGCTGGCTAATGTCGTCGTCAATAGTACAGCGGACCTTTGCCGCCGACTGGCTGAAATCGACTTCGATACTGCAGCGGATCTGTGCCGCCGACTGGCTGGAATCTTCTTCGGTAGTGCAGCGGACCTGTGCCGCCGACTGGCTGGTGGAGATGATAGAATGGACGATTTCGATGATGATGATATGCTGGAACAGATGATAGAATGTTTTTAAGCAGAAAAAATGTACAATAGAAAGACTTCCCTGAAACGGAGGCCTCATGGCCTCCGCTGTCGCCCTTGGCGACGATGATACCGTCTGTCGCGACAGCTGCGAAGGTTGTTGCACAACCTAATGATGACCAGTTCGTCTACACGAACTATCTTTGTTGTTCGAGATGGCCGAGTGAACTACGATGCATTGAGAATAGTTCCGGTGGATGATGATTCCTGAACTGTTAACCGAAGACAGGAGTGGTAAGCCGTCGTGGTCCGGCTTCTCCGAAGTACTCGTTGAAGTGTGAAATTTCCAGATGCCGACATGAGAAGAGGTTTTGATTAGGGTGTTTTTTTTACAATGGAGTACACGTGCTATTGGTAGGGTCCAAGCTACCGCACGGGGTGCACTGGGGGCGTGTCGGGCTCGAATGGTGACGCTGCCATTAATACCGACTAAACTCCATTGGGCTCCGCTATCGTTCCTCCCAGGAACTACCTCTCGGTATTACTTCTGGTTGGATGGCTGTACTTAGTGTACTCATTCGCTCTCACTCACGCATTCATACGTCATGTATGAGGCTTACTTGGGTGCTCTCTCTATCGCACCTTGATTCACTCTCAAACACTCCCACATGAGGCTGACTTTTGTTCTCACCTTTTTCGTTCCTTGCGAGGCTGACTTGTGTGCTCACCTTACTCATTCCTTGCTAGGCTTACTTTTGTGCTCGCCCCACCCATACCATGTGAGGCTGACTTGGGTGCTCATCCTATCACCTGATTCACTCTCGATCGTGCCACTCTATTGTACCTTTGTCACTCCCCCTGGCATCCCATGTGGGACATTTTTCTTAGGCCCCACTTCTGACATACTATGCGAGGCTGACTTGTGTGCTCATCTTTTTCATTCCTTGCTAGGCTTACTTTTGTGCTAGCCTCTACCATACCATGTGAGGCTGACTTTTGTGCTTACCCTTAATATGCCGTGTGAGACTGACTTGGATGCTCACCCTTTCACTCCTCTGCCACGCCATGAGGCATCGATAGCTAAGTCCCAACATACTACGCTACGACCCTCCCGTCTTGGCATGAGGCAGTCCACTTATACGCCTATACACTCACTCTTCTGTCTTGCTTCGGGGTGGCTGGGTTTACGCGGTTGCCAGTCGCTGCGCCAAACCTGCCTCGGCATGAACAGACCATTCACTCCCTTTTTTGCGCTTGGTCTTTTTCGCTCCAGCTAACCAATCACTAGTTAGCCGTGCCCGTCGTCTGTTGCTCGGTTCGCCAGATTACCTGTAGCCTACAGGCAATCTGCATGGTAGCAGCCGAGACTGCGTTCCACTTCTCCACCGATTGACACATCCGCTGAATAAGGGTATCAGGGGTTGTGTCCCAGCCACAGACGTCAAGCATTGCTCTTCTTTCGACGTCGAACCGATGACATACGAACAGTATGTGTTCGGCAGTCTCGTCTACACCTGGGCAGTCCGGGCAGACTGGGACCTCCGCGTGCCCGAACCTGTGGAGGTACTGTCGGAAACAGCCATGGCCTGACAGGAATTGTTCCCTATGGGGTCTTCCCACCCAGCTCGATATGCTAGGTATCAGCCGGTGGGTCCACCTACCTTTCGAGGAGTTGTCCCACTCACGCTGCCATCTGGCGACCGAGTTCACCCGGGTGCGCTGGCGGGCTCCCCTGTTTCCATGTAGCTCGAAGCACTCCTCATCTTCCCGAATGACCAGCCCGACTGGCATCATGCTCGCTATCACGCAGGATGCATCGTGTGATATCGTCCGGTTGGCAGATATCACTCTGAGGCACATCACGCGGTAGGTGCTCTCCAGTTTCTGTAGGTAACTGGTTACCCTCAGTGCTCTTGACCATGACGGGCCGCCGTACCTGAGGATAGATACGGCAACGCCTGCCAGTAACCTACGTCTACTGGCGCACACCTTTGAGCTGTTGGACATCATTCTCGATAGAGCCGCAACAGCAGTCGACGCTCTCTTGCATGTATAGTCGACATGGCTGCCGAAGGTCAGCTTGTCGTCTATAATGACTCCGAGAGACTTCAGACTTCGCTGTGAAGTGATCGCGACTTCTCCCACATGGATAACTGCATGTTGTGCCGACTTGCGGTTGTTGACGATAACTACCTCCGTCTTATGATGAGCGAGCTCCAGGCCTCTCGCGCTCATCCATTCCTCCACCGTGCTGGTCGCGTCTTCTGCGGTTAGTTCTACCTCAGGAATTGACTCCCCGTAGACCTCCAAGGTTACGTCGTCGGCAAAGCCGACGATCTTGACCCCAGGAGGGAACTTCAGTCCCCGATCATACATGAGGTTCCATAGCACCGGGCCTAGGATCGAGCCCTGCGGGACTCCGGCGGTAATCGGAACCCTTTTCTGACCGGCATCGGTCTCGTATAGCAGTACGCGGTTTTGGAAGTAACTTTCCAAGATCCGGTACAGACCCACCGGTAGGCTAAGCCGGTGTAACGAGAGCGCGATGGCATCCCAGCTTGCGCTGTTGAATGCGTTCTTCACGTCAAGTGTCACTAACGCACAGTATCGAATACCTCGCCTTTTCCGTTGGATCGCTATCTCGGCAGTATTTATCACTGAGTTGAGAGCGTCCACTGTGGACTTACCCTTCCGAAAGCCAAACTGGTTGCTTGACAGACCGTCCGTACCTTCCGCGTACGGGGTTAGCCTGTTGAGGATGATCCTCTCAAGCAGTTTACCAGTCGTGTCTATCAGACAGATTGGTCTGTACGCCAATGGGTCGCCTGGCGGCTTCCCGGGCTTCGGCAACAGCACCAATTTCTGCCTTCTGAATGACCGATGGTGATGGATCTCGTTGATTCTCTGTGTATTATTTTCAACTGATGTATTGCTGTTCCGATGCTGCTGTACTACATAAGTTTCGCGAAGGCTCCAGCGAACGTTTTCACTGGACTACTGCAGTGTTGCCTTCCGAACGAGCTCCGGCGGGTCTCGATCCCCGGACTCAATCCCAACGTTTCCTCTGCGTTGGAATCATCAACAGTAATTTTTTGATGCGATGTATACGATGGGGGTATTTCCAATTTACTGGAACGCAGTCCAGCTCCGCTATACTTCATGTGCAACGGACTGTAGGGGCTTTCACAGCCGAGACGGTTCAACGTCGAATCTGGTTGAGTTTGGCACAATTCAACCCGATGAAATGCACCCGGGAGGGATGAGGACAAATACCACCAACGTTGTAGTACTTCCTTCTGCCAAAGCTGTTACTTTGACTCTGTAGAATATTGGACTGACGAGTAGATTACTCGTTCCATTTAGAAATTTTGAATAGAAGACGAAATGGACTTTCAGTGTGTAGATTCTTCAGTGCCCAGTAAGGCTGGACACATACTTAAATTTTACCTGGACGAAATATGAGTTGCGCATCCTCTTCCTACTCAATACACAGCATTAGGACTGTCTCACTCCGCTGCTAATTTGGACCTTGAAGATAACCGTTGTTTTTAACCAGTGAACTGGGACTGGACTGGGATTATTTTCAATGTGTTCCCAATGAACTTCGTTGGACTGATATACGTAACATTTGTGAGCAAAGACCGATTTGATGACACCACAGTGGATGTTACTGCACCACCAGTGATTATGAACTCGTGCAATTTGTGATTGTGACATGAAGAGGGAAGAAAAGGGCCTTCAGTGTGTAGCATTTGTGATGTCCAGCGTGGCTGAACACATACTTTCCAGCCTCTTCATGTTCACGATAGGTTGCTGAATGGTGCGAAAAATTGCCCCACTGGTGGTTGTAAGACGAGCGAACGATTTACGATTACCTTTTGTTGCATGATCTGACTGATTTGTTGATTTAGGGCTCACTATAATGATGAAAATATTACAAAGTTCATTATGCGGTATGCAGTGTGTAGAAGCGTGTGGTGGGTTTCATTGCATCGAAGACATCGAGATGGTTGCATACAGTTTGTCACTCGATGATTCCCATCGAAGCAGTTTTCGCACAGCTCTCGGTGCTGCACGAACTCCAGTCTCTTCTTGGGTCCGGTATGTTGAAAATCCGGACAGTTGAACAAAAAAGGTCGTGCCTTACAAAAGTGGCATCGCGGCGGAACAATTTTATCACAATTTTCCTCCACTTTGGAACCCACCTTGACCTTGTTACCGATATTCGCTGCTCTTCGTGATTTGACCAGCATCATTAGAAAAGCTTCTTGCAACTCCTCATCACTGCCTCGCACGACACCAGTATCGATCGAACCGCTTTGCCGCCGCCATTTTCTCAATAATGATGAAGATGCTTTCATCCAGGTTGCCTCCTCCGTTTCGATGGGGCCGCAAGTACCAAATTGCTGCGATGCAGCTACTAAAGCTACTAGTACACTGTTTGTAATAACGTTAAATATTTGACATCTTTCGTGAAATAAATTTGAACTGTTGTGTCCTGGCTCTTCAAATATTTGATCAAACACAGTTTGCCAAATTTTTCATTCGTGTTTGTCAAAGCGATTATTTGTCTATTTGTCAAACAGTGTACTGACCAGCTTGTCAAAACTTCAAACAGCGTAACGCTGCAGTTTGTCAAACTTGTCGATGGAGAAGTTTGTCAAACTTGTTGATGGAGAAGTTTGTCAAACTTGTTAATGGAGAAATTTGACAAACTTGTTGATGGAGAAGTTTGACAAACGTGCTTTGCTCATTCAGGATAGCAAAATACGCCGTACGCGAAATTGATTTGTTTTGACAGAATTTGTTGTCAAAACGAAAAAAAACTGAAGGTTTGAAATTCGGCTGATTGATTGATTGTTTTATTGAAGTGACTTAAAATAATTCATTCGCCACGTTAAAAAAAATCGGCGCTTTTTTGATATTGTTGGTATTTGTCTTTTCAGGAAAATCATGCCTCAAATAAATCGGAAAGGTACAAACTATTTGAATTCAATTGTTTGATACATGCTGAAATGTAAGCAAATGCCATTTCTTTTAAATCCTTTCCGATAGTTCACTAAGAATCAGCTGCTCTTGAAAAACATACAGCAGTTGAGTATACTGTCAGTCTTGCGTGGTATTATTGTCGAATGTATCTAGTTGAATTCTACATCCTGGTCGGACCGTATCCTGTGTTGACTATTGTTATTTTATCATAAAGTACTGAATGAGCTCATGGAAGTCGAGATGATGAAGCGTCTGTCGATACCGATTCCATCGAATCCATCAAACGGAACCTGCGTATGGCGCTAGATATTTACGCTACTAATGTTGGTGCGCCAAATACTACCCAATAAACGCGTACACTATCCTCACCACTTGCCAAAAACATGCTCAGGACAAATTGCTCAAGTTGCCCGGTGTTGTGCTTGGTAGCTTTAACAATTTGGAAACGAGAAAGTTATTTTAGCTTCAGCAAATCACCTCTCCTTCGTCCGTCTCCAGATCTCTCAAAACCTCTGTCGAACCGTTTATGTTTGTTTTTGTTGCTCATGTGGTACACCCCGTTTTGCTGATGCTTGAATGCTTGGCTTCAGATTTTACACGAGAACATCTTTTCCTTCACGTCGGTATTCGAAGCCTTGCATTTGGCCACATATGTGTTATACTTTTTACCACAATCGCGACAATCGAACAGTTTCCCGGTGGCATGCAACTTCTCGTGCAGCCGGAAACTTTTCGCCGATCGGTAGACCTTGCTACATACTCGACATTTGTGCTCGGGCAGCACGTCGACTTCGCGTCCTATACCATTATCTGGTTGTGTTGGGTTCGCAGGTGCACCGTCAGATTGTAGGATTGAGTGAATCCTCGGTCGTAGTATTCGCACACGTACGGAATTTTCCCGGGTGTGCAACCTGACGTGTATCTTCAGCGTTATCGATTGAGTGAATGTTTTCGAACAGTGGGGACACATTTGAAGGGTTTTTCACCTGTAACAGTAAACAGTATATAATTGGAATTTACAGAAAAGAAAATAAGTAAAACCTTAACCTACTCGTGTGCCATCGAATGTGCGTCGTCATCAGGTACTTGTCCGCAAACTCTTTATTACAATATGGACATCGGTTCCGAATGGGTAATGAACGATCCTTCTTTAGCGGCAAACCATCAGATCTCTTTTCTCCCTTCGAACTATTTTGTTTCATCTTGCGATCCAGATCCATAAATCGACGAAAACGCTCTGCAAATCGCCCATTTCAACTTTTTCCTCTCCCAACCCCCTAATAACGTAAATCTTCCCATTCTCTCCCTTGATGCGCATTTCGGTTTTTGGTTCCAAAGGAAAATTTCATCAGCATCTTCCACTGCGTTTTCGATATCTGATCGCTCATCGTCCGCGTCCTCGTGTACTAACTCTGGATCCACTTTGATGTCAACTTCTCCCGCGCTAGGCCGAATCTGAAAACAGCTTTCGGAAATAATTAGCTGCTGTATGAGGGTTCGGCGGCATTTGTAACATGTAATGTAGTTAGATTGCACTAGCGAGACAATGGAGAAATTTGGCATCGGCATGTCCGACAATACAAGAGGATTAAATATTTTTCAAATTCCCGTTCTAATCATTTTTTGTCCAATTGAAGTCTGCCTAAACTTTTTGGGGTAGACCTTGTCGCTGTAGAGTTCTATGCAATTCCTTTCACACATACTAATTGGGGTTTTGTTTTCCTCCAGCTGACATATATAAAACTCAGCCAATTTAAACGTTCGAAATAGCTCGCCTGAAGTATTTATAATGGTGTTTAAATGCTCTGTGTCGCTGTAAAACTTATTCAGGAGACGTACTGTGTAGATATCGACTTTTGAAATACACCCACCAAGATCTCGCAATTTGATACTACCGCCCTCTTCTTAAGCCCAGGAGTGGTTTATTTTCCTCCCAATCCAAACGTCAAAATGGCACAGTAGCAGCTGGATAAATCTATACCGGTTGGTCAGGTTCCATCATAAAAAAATCCAACTGAAAAGCTATTTTCGATTTATTTTCCTCTACCTGTGACTGGTGGAGGAAAACAAATCGTTGAACACACAAATGCAGTTACAGATTGCCAAGTACTCTATAAAATGAAAACAAATAAAATGAAAATTTCAATCATATATGAACAGCATGCTTTGATCGAACAGCGCTTCCAAATTAATTTTTCTTCTACAATTCGACCTGTCAACACGAATGGTAGACAAATTTGATTGCGTGGTGAGTCATAAAATGATTACCCTTTTGCATGGGACCTTGGCGTATTTAATTTGTATTTGATCACACTCTGCATAATCACGAACAAAGGAGTGCGATATAGTTGCTTCGACCATTCATAAAAATAAAACAAATTTTCTGGAAAATCATTTGGCATCCCTGCGCTAACACAAATATTTCATGTGTTTGCACTCTTGAAAATTCATGAAGTTCAAACAGCACAATTTTTTTTCGCATGGCGATTTGTTTGACGTATACGCCGGTTTGACTATATTTGACAAACAGTGTACTGATCATCAAACTTGTTTTATTATGTTTGTCAAACAATATTAGGCGTAACGTCCGGTGCATCAATGCAAATATTTGATGAAAAAAGTTTGTTAAACAGTTGATCTCGTGTACTGGCCTTGTCAAATTTGTTTGTCAAACACGTTTATTTGATCAAGTTTAGCTTCATCAAATATTTCACGTAATGCAAACAGTGTACTGGTAGCTTAACTTTGTCGCCTTTGCGCGGTGCAATGCGAATGCTGGACGTAAATTAGGACGGTTCCATATCAACATTTGAATAGGGCTAATAAGATTTGTAAACAAACTTTTGTTTTGCTGATTTCTCTTAATTTATTATAATTTCAACACAGAAGACATTTGAAATTGATTCTACCAAGGGTAAAGATGTTGATTCATGTGAATCTTTCATGAAATTCAACTCGACAGCGGAATAATGAGCGAAATAAGTTTGTTTACAAAAATCTCATTAGCCCTTTTGAAGAATTGATATTGGGTTGTCCATTTCACTTGCAGATAATTGCGCAAAATAACCGAACAGACCGACGAGAAAAAGGTTAAGTCTATCACCACTCCACGTTAATAATGATTTTCACTCGTTTGACGCACAGAGGAGTAACTAGAACAAATTCTTGGCCAAAAACCAAAATATTTTTTTTCGATTTTTTTGTTTCGTTATATTTTTTTACATACCTAAGAACTTACTGTATAACGTGGCAAAATTGGGAGTATATCAAAAATTGTTAAAGAATTTTTGCATGTATGGCCAATGGTGATATTTTAAGGGATATTTTAATCGTTTTCGTTATATATTCAGCAAAATCGCTTTCTAGTGATTATGACTGTATTAAATAAGATAATATTATTACAAACGTAGTTCAACACAACCGTTTGTTTAACTTCAGCTTAAAACTAACTAAAAAAAGTAAACTTGCTGTGTATTGCACCAACTTTAAAAAATACCTTGTTTTAACATTTTATTCCAAATTTGAATTATAAAAAAGTTACATTATACGGCTAGATCCGGCAAAGTTGCTGAAGCAGTATTACAATACAAGATTTCAGCTATACAAAAAATGTCCGATTCACCAATCCCAAGCGATTTGAAAATATTGAAATTTTGACTAATTTGAGGTACATCGAAATGCTGTAGGGCCAAATATTATGTTTGCCAACATGTATCTCTATGAAAATGTGCACAGGCGCCCCTTTTCTTCTCCCTTTCCCACTGATCAAATGTTTATGCAACTGGAAAAATAAATGTATTCACAAAGATCACCTAGAAATTACTAGTATTTGAAAGGATATAGAAAATTGGCCTCTGCACTGGTAGGTGGGTAGATGCCAAATTGTTCCAAAAACTAGTAATTGTCTATTTTTAGTTCATATTAAGGCATAATAACAACAATTGCAGCAGCAAATAATTTTGGCCAGGATTCGACCCCAATTACTCCTCTGTGTGACGTTTAGCTTTGTCTTACTAACGAGCGCATCCCGCTCGGACGTGCCTGGCAGAATACCCCCCAGATAGCCGGCAGCGAAATAAAAAGTCTGGCAGAATTTCTGGGGGTCTGGCTGGCAGAGCGCTGCCCTGCCGGCCGGCTCAAATGGAACAACCGTTTCTGGCAGAATTTTTCGCCTTACGGTTATTAACGGTTTTTTTTTCTGCCGGATTTCTGCCAGGCACGCACCGGCAGGACCGGTTTTGTACTGCTTCAGGTTTTGCTTGTATTTTTTTCTTAATTTTTTCTAAATTTTATGTAAATTTATAATAAAAACATGTCTGGAGACATGAAATCCATATTACTTACCATGTTTGAAACCAAAATCTTTGTTTCTCCCTATTTTTTCATCTGCCAAAACTATCCTTCTTGGAATTTACATTTTTTGGCGAAAATGAAACAACGATAAACAAAATAGAACCGGTGAGGCGAATCTGCCTGCCATAACTGGAAGGAGTATAGCTGAATTCTGGCAGCGCCATTTTGATAATTTTGACAGCTGCCGGAATCCTGACGGATTTTTGCTGGCTGCCCGTTTTTCTTGCAAGCGGGATGTTGTGTTGATTAGGTACAGGTTGTCGCGTTTATGATTTCGCCCATTGCGGATGCACAGTGGAAATAGGTAGGTGGAAACATTTTATTTTTTTTTTTTTCATAAAACGTTTATTTGACACGGCATTTGCAAAAGCTTTTTTACGCCGGGGTTTTTTTACATAACATGTTACAAAGGTTCTTAAGACTATCACGTTATAAAAAAAATTCACTTTCTAATGCTAACACTGAGGATAATCATCATTTTGAATGTTTTTAATTATACTCTATTTTCTTGAATTTCATTGTAAACCTATTGATAGTTTTTCTGTAATCTTTGTTTATTTTTTTTCTTTATTTATATCTTTTTATCTAACTTAACTAACTGCGAAGAAATCTAAATTGTTTGTGGGTAGCAAGGGAAAAAACTAGAAACATTGTGGGGATAATTATATTTGAATATTTATTGTTTGCAGGAAATGATAAATATGGCTCATGTATGTAAGATCTCGTAAAGCGAGGATATCACGATCAGGTACATAGGGTGGTTTTCTTCTGGCTCGTAAGGAGTCTATTAATTGGGATCTGGCTTCACGATATTCAGTGCAAGACCAAACAACATGTTCAATGTCTTCGTAACCATCTCCGCAAGCACATTGATTATCTTCTGCGATCCCAATACGGCGGAGATGCGCATTCAACGTATAATGGTTGGACATGAGTCTAGACATCACACGAATGAAGTTTCGACTTACATCCAACCCTTTGAACCATGCCTTCGTTGATACTTTAGGGATAATTGAGTGCAACCACCGTCCCAGATCTCCATTGTCCCATGATGTTTGCCAACTAGTAAGCGTCCTCTGACGAGAAGCGCTATAAAATTCATTGAAGGCAATAGGTCTTTCATAGATGTCACCGTCCAGCGCCCCTATTTTGGCTAAATTATCCGCTCTCTCATTACCCGGTATGGAGCAATTAGCGGGAATCCACACTAAGGTAATTTGATAAGATTTATTTGTTAATTTAGTTAATTATTCTCGTATCTTCTTCAAAAAGAACGGAGCGTGATTATCAAGCTTTAATGAGCGTAGTGCCTTAATTGTGCTGAGGCTATCTGTGAGGATGAAATAATGGCTCGGAAGTAAAGTATCAATGATTTCTATTTCTTGTGACAAGTGATTGAAGTACACTGTCATGAATCTGGTTTGGGATTGAAGCTCGACAAGTTTTTCGAAATTTTCAATTACAAGTGGATTCATAACCTCACATCGTATAAGTAAACGAGAGGAGAGATCCCAGAATCGATCTTTTAAGGGAAGAACTCCCGCTAGAACTTCAAGACTCATCGTATGTGTCGATTGCATGGAACCTAAGGCGATTCGTAAACAACGATACTGTATTCGTTCCAATTTAATAATGTGAGTGTTTGCAGCTGAACGGAAACAGAAGCACCCATATTCCATTACTGAAAGTATTGTTGTTTGATACAATCTTATCACGTCACTTGGATGAGCACCCCACCAAGATCCGGTTATTGTTCGGAGAAAATTTATCCTTTGTTGGCACTTCTTTATCAGATACCTAATGTGGCCTCCCCATGTACCTTTAGAATCGAACCAAATTCCGAGATATTTAAAGGTCATGACTTGGGCTATCGTTCTACCAACCAACTGAAGCTGAAGCTGAGCTGGATCAGGCTTCCTTGAAAAAACAACCAACTCTGTTTTCTCCGTAGAGAAATCGATGCCTAGCTTCAATGCCCAACTTGATAAATTATCCAAACTATCTTGCAATGGTTGTTGTTAATTTATGGCTTTTGGTCCTGTAACAGAAACCACGCCATCATCTGCAAGTTGCCTTAGAGTCCATGGGCTGACAATACAATTATCAATGTCATTCACGTAAAAATTGTAGAGAAGGGGGCTTAAACAAGAACCTTGTGGGAGGCCCATGTAACTTATTCTGAATGTTGCCAAATCGCCATATGAAAAATGCATGTGCTTTTCTGACAATAAGTTGTATAAATAATTATTTAATATTGGTGAAAGACCACGTTGATGTAGTTTCTCTGAGAGAACATCAATGGAAACAGAGTCGAATGCTCCTTTTATGTCTAAGAACACAGACGCCATTTGTTCTTTTTTTGCGTAAGCTAGTTGGATTTCTGACGAAAGTAGCGCCAGACGATCATTCGTTCCCTTTCCCCTCCGAAAACCAAACTGGGTATCTGATAGCAAGCCGTTCGCCTCAACCCAATTGTCGAGACGTCGTAGGATAATTTTTTCCAACAATTTCCTGATGCAGGATAGCATTGCAATCGGTCGATACGAGTTATGGTCGGAGGTTGGTTTTCCCGGTTTGGGAATGGCGATAACTCTCACTTGTCTCCAGTCGTGCGGGACTATGTTCTGCTCAAGAAGCTTATTGAATAAATTCAACAAGCGTCTTTTTGCTAGGTCAGGCAGATTCTTCACCAAGTTGAATTTAATTCTGTCTGGACCCGGAGCATTATTGTTGCATGAGAGGAGTGCAATTGAAAATTCCATCATTGTCATAGGCGAATCTATGGAATCGTTACTTGTGGGAGCATCGCGAATGATTTTCTGCGCAGGAGCAGAATCTGGACAAACTTTCTTGGCAAAATTAAATATCCAGCGATTCGAAAAATCTTCGCTTTCATTAGTTACGTTTCGATTCCTCATTCTTCTGGCTGTGTTCCAAAGAGTACTCATAGATGTTTCTCTTGACAAGCCATCAACGAAACGTCTCCAATAACTAGACTTTTTGGCACGACGGAGACTGTCAAATTTGTTTTGTAAAATCGAATAATTTTCAAAGTTTGCACGTGTACACCCTTTCCGTTTCATAATTTCTTTGTTAATTGAAATAACGACTGGCAAATGATCGCTACCGTGAGGATCAGGTACAACCTTCCACGTGCAATCTAACCGAAGTGATGTCGAGCATAGAGATAGATCTAATGCACTTGGTCGTGCGGGTGGTCTGGGAATGCGTGTTGATTCGCCTGTATTTAAAACTGTCATATTGAGCTCGTCACAAACATTGTATATCAAAGAGGATCGATTATCATTGAAGAGGGAACCCCACAATACTCCGTGCGAGTTGAAGTCTCCCAGTATCCGCCGCGGAGCAGCCATGGATTCCACTACCTCAAAAATCTGACGTTGTCCAATTTGAGCTTTGGGAGGTATATATATATAGAAGCGATAGACATGTCTTTGCCTTTATTATTCGCTTGGACAGCTACAGCCTCAATGCCCGCAAACAAGGGGATGTTAATTCTATAGAAAGAATAGCACTTTTTAATTCCTAGAAGCACTCCTCCATACGGGGTGTCTCGGTCTAGGCGAATAATGTTGAAATCATTCAAGTTGAAATTAATGTTTGAGGTAAGCCATGTTTCACATAAAGCAAAAACATTGCAATTCAAATTATACAGCAAAATTTTTAAGGAGTCAATTTTAGGTATGATACTTCTGCAATTCCACTGTAAAACAGTGATGGAATCTTTAATTGGAGGAGGTGAATTACCCATTGAAAGATACAATCGCTGCAAGAATGGGCCATTGAGCAATCAGCTGCTCTAAAAATGTTCTAATTGTTGGGAGGAACGCTGAAAGTATACTTTTTAGTGGTTCAGAAATATTGAATGCTTTGAAAATCCAATCAACAATTTCAGAAAATTTCAATAAACCTATCCCCGGTTGAGGCTCGGAGGAAGTTGAAGTTTTATTATTTCCAGTAATGGTGTTCTGTTTGGATTGTACATTACCAAAACCGGGAGGGATTGGCTTCGGTATTGCATCGGAATTCTTTAGCTTTGGCCGAAATTTATTTGTTGGAGGAGAAATTTTAAGGCCCTTGCTTGGCTGTTTGGGAAAAGAGGATTGTTTTCTTTTCCTGGATCCTCTAGGTAAAACAAATGATGTACCTTCGGACGCTTCGTCAGAGTCAGACTCTTTCGGCAATAGAATAGCGTATCTGTTTTCTGGGACCGTGGGTTCAGGAGTAGCATTTTCAGTATTTCTGCATAAGAGCGCTTAGATCTCTCCTTCAAGGATCGTTTAATTTTCTTCTCCCGCAATTTATATATGGGACATGCAAGGAGCTCGTGTGAAGTTTCTCCGCAATGTAAACATTTTTCTAAGTTTTTATTGCATGTATCCTCTTGATGAGGCCCCCCACATTTGCCACACCGTACCTTATTGGAACAGTAAGTGGCTGTGTGGCCAAGCTGTTTACAATTGAGGCAATTCATCACACGAGTGATGAAAAGGCGAACGGGGAGACGAATTTTATTAATGAGAACATGGCTAGGCAAAGCAGACCCAGCGAAAGTTAGTCGAAATGAATAGGATGGTCGGTAAACTTTTTTCTCTTCTTCATGTGATACTGAGTACAATTGCTTACAATCGAGTATTTTTACCTTATTAAGCAGGGCGTTCTTGAAACAACCAACACCATGCTTAAGTATATCCTCGGCATTGAGGCTGGGTTCGGAGATGACTCCATCGCATTCTATATCGCGCGAAAGTATATAAACTTTATATTCACGCGTGAAGAGTTCGCAGGCTACTATCTCGTTAGCTTGTCTAATGTTATCAATGCTAACTCGAAGTTTATCTTTATTTACTTTCACGATCTCTGTTACAGCGTGAAGTCAGATCCCGTGCAATTTGCACAAGGTTTAATGGCTTTCCTTTCCGCCTGAAGAAAACCTGCCAAGGTCCAGAAGACCCTTGGGGGTATAATTTTATTCTAAGGGGAGTTGAGGGAGGGGGATCAGAAGAATTTTGCTCTTGTGAAATGGAGGATTCCATCTCACTATCCTCCATCTCGCCTACCATACACAGTAAGTAAATTAAATACTAGCACTAGCAAAATTATATTAAAATCTACCTGTCCTTCGAAGAGTTGCAGATTCACGCTGTCTCCCTCTGTCACGCTCGGGTTGAACACAGCGCAACCACCACTACCAAGATGGAGCCGCTGTTTACCTGTGGGTCCAGGGGTATTTCCTTACTACGCAGCGTGGCTAGGTACATAAATACACAAAAGCCCGTTTCTGCACTAGCACAGATGAATAAGTGATGATGAAGCGAGACGCTTTACCAACAAGATGCAGCTCTGTCTCACTTAGCGCCGACTGTATGCAGCGTAACCACTACGACCACCAAGGTGGGGCCGCCGCTTACCTGTGGATCCAGAGGTATTCCCCTACTACGCAGCGTGGCTAGGTACACAAATACTCAAAATCCCGTATCTGCACTAATACGGATGAATGAATGATGATGAAGCGAGCCGCTTCACCAACCAGATGCAGCTCTGTCTCACTCCGTCGCAAGCGCCGGTTGTATGCAGCGCAACCACTACTACCACCCAGGTGGGGCGCCGCTTATCTGAGACTTCGTTGCCTTCGCACCAACACTCGCTTATCGCGTGGTACCACCACCACACGACCGCTTTCGCAGCCAACAATCCTGCCTGTCTCCGCACCAACACAGCATCAAATACTGACACGGAAACATTTTATTGCAGGGATGGTATGTTCACTCAGTTCAGTTTGTGGTGATGAATTTGTAAACTCATATGGCACTTTAATGGTGCAAAATGGTAACTTGAAGCGTTTCCAATTATTAACAAAACGGCACTTGTACTGTTCGTGTTCTCAAAATTATATTTAAACACACGTTCTCTCGTTAGCTGCTTGAATCACTAGATTGTCTGTTTCACTGTGCTGTACTGTTCAGTTTCGAGTAGACGACACACATAGTGACGCGCATCGTCACGCTATCTGGCTTCTTTTCACCAGTCGATTTTTGATTGAACTTTTTTCTGTTATTTGAGGTGCAAACACATTTTTCACTAACATATGGTGACGCGCATCGCCACTTAACCTGGCTTCTTCTCGCCAGCTGATGTTCGTTGGTACGGCATTTTTCCGTCCTGTCTAGGACTATCTGAATAACTCGACCGCGATATTCAGCGACATTGTTCGATACTTCTCACACGTTTTGCGATCGAAAGGAACGTATTGAAATCCGACAGCGAATGAATCCGGTTCGAAGGACCAAAAATGTTCGCGCACATTCAAGCGTCTTTAGAGCTGTCGGAAATTTATGACGTGGGAAACTGTTCGATTCGCGGTGCAGTAACAACTCGCGGTCACTACTATTAAAGTCAGTGGGTTTATTGAGGAGAAATAATTATGTGCACATTCATTGAAAGAACTGTACTGTTCTGTTGATAACACAATGTATTTTACTACGACATGATAGCTTCTTGCTATTGGTGGCAACCTTTAATAGTGACTGACTATTAATAATAACTCTTGATACTAACTAATACTTGATACTAAAACTAACCTATATATATATATATATATATATATATATATATATATATATATATATATATATATATATATATATATATATATATATATATATATATATATATATATATATATATATATATATATATATATATATATATATATATATATATATATATATATATATATATATATATATATATATATATATATATATATATATATATATATATATATATATATATATATATATATATATATATATATATATATATATATATATATATATATATATATATATATATATATATATATATATATATATATATATATATATATATATATATATATATATATATATATATATATATATATATATATATATATATATATATATATATATATATATATATATATATATATATATATATATATATATATATATATATATATATATATATATATATATATATATATATATATATATATATATATATATATATATATATATATATATATATATATATATATATATATATATATATATATATATATATAATATAATATATATATATATATATATATATATATATATATATATATAGTATATATATATATATAATATATATATATATATATATATATATATATATAATATATATATATATATATATATATATATAGATATATATATATATATATTTATATATATATATATATATATATATATGTTGTCATGCTTGCTGACATACTACGACTGACAACCTTCTCACAAACAAATTCGCCAAGCTGGAGTGTACGCCAAAGTGAGATTTTTAGCCAAATCCCGGCAGGAGATCCCAGTATTCTTTTGCACTACTCTACTGATTTTCGCTCGTAGAATCCAGTCATATATTCCACCTCTAGATTTATTTTTCTTTGCATGATCAAACGTCGAAGTTGCCCGGCAACGTTTAACCACGGTATTCGTAATCTATTTTTGAAATTTGGAACCTTTGGCGAACACTTCTGTTGACCTTGTTGGTTTTAAATATGAACGACCAAAATTATTTACGTCTTTTGCGTTCCACTTTTGATACCTTTTGAAAATATTTATGAATCTTGATGAAATTTTCACTACTAAATACGAAATATAATTCTTCCTGTTCAAAATACAGTATTGTGCGACTCGCTATGACAACCGAAGGTGCAGCAGTAATTAAAAGTACGAGTCTAAATTTTAAATCGAAAATCTTATAATCCGTCTCCGTCTCCACTTAATCAAAGATTACTCAAAAACTGGCAAATTCGGGCAAGAATTCTTTAATGTTCCAAATAGAGAATCGTTCAAGGAACACAAATCGCCTTGAAACATAGTGGACATACGTGGACATAAAAAGTATTTCAATAATTTAGCAAAAATGTGTGTTGAAACCGTCTGCTACAAAAGTGTGAAAGGTATTGACATTTTCTATAAACATGCAAAATAATATCTTTTGATATCAATACATATAAATAAAATACATACCGTCAGCATAACTTTCCATATTCCAAATTCGGAACCGGCGATTTTATCAAAATCCAGCTACACTTGAATAATACTGATATTTCGAGCGTTCGATAAAAATATGAGCAAAACACGATGGTTCAAACTGTTTGGATGTGTCAACACCTCAAAAATGGAAATTTTGGAGTGTTTCACTTAAAATAGCATGCGGCAGCATCATCTGAAGGACAATATATGTACTAAAACCCAAAGTGCTAGCTTGCAACTTTTGGCCAGGATTTTATGGAAATCCGCCACTTTGCGGTGGTACACTATATGCCGCACCATGCGGTGCTAAAACCAAGTAGTTATTATTATTATTTCCTGATAAATCATCATATTATCATGATTTAATCTGTTCCACAATATTCCGCCACGTCACACGGTCAGTTGTTGCTTGTCTCAAAACCAAGTAGTACAACTACAAAATTGAGAGCAGTGTTTGACGCATCCTGTAAAACATCTTCGGGGATATCCTTGAACGATATTCTAATGACTGGACCTACAATTCAAGCAGATCAATTGATGCTACTTCTTCAGTTTCGGTGTTGGAGATGCGTCGTGACTGCGGATATAACGGAGATGTACCGTCAGATATTAGTAGATTCAGCATCAATCGATCTTCAGCGCATTTTTTGGAGAGAAGATCCGTCTCAGGCAGTGAAGGTATACCGCCTTAATACAGTTACCTACGGTACACGTTCGGCGCCATTTTTTGCTATTCGCACTCTACATTAATTAGTATATGACGAAAATGACAACTATCCTGATGCCTGTAATACTATTTTAAAACGGTTTTACGTTGACGACATGTTGGATGGATCAGACTGTAAGGAGGAACTCTTGGGGCGCCAACCGGAAATTATTCATGTTTTGTCTAAAGGTGGATTCGAACTACGTAAATGGAGCAGCAATAATCCAGATCTGCATAAAATGAATAAGGACGACATCGTAAAATCTCTTGGCTTACACTGGGATACTTTCAGCGACCAGTTGGTTTTCCGGACACAGTTGAAAACATTTCAGAATTACACGAAACGATTAGTTTTGTCTGCCATTGCCAGTCTGTATGATCCAATAGGATTAATTGCCCCAGTAATTATCATAGCAAAAATCATTATGCAACGAATAACACAGCTTGCCATTGCATGGGACGACCCTTTACCAGCTGAAATTGTTACTCAATGGCAATCATTTTACGATCAACCTAGTGGTCTGCATCAACTACGCATTGCGGATATAAGGAGTGCGCATCCAATATCCATTCAAATTCATGGATTTTCAGACACATCAGAGTTGGCATATGGCGCTTGTGTGTACATTAGAAGCAAGGATTCTGAAAACAACATGCAAATTCATTTACTATGCTTAAAATCAAAGGTTTCACCATTGAAGAAAACGACATTGCCAAGATTGGAGCTGAGTGCGGCTTTATTGCTTGCAAAACTTATTGACAAGATTTTGATGTCAATAGAGTTGAAGGTTGACCATTATTTCCTTTGGACCGATTCAATTATAACTCTGCAATGGATATCCGCTCCATTAACTCGTTGGAAGGAGTTTGTTGCAAATCGCTATACAGACGCTCACATCACAACACGCTTAGAAACGTGTACAGGGAAAGGACAATCCAGCTGACATTGTATCTAGAGGGGTCCCACCAAATTTACTAATCATCATCAGTATGGTGGAACGGGCCATTGTGGCTCATGGACGATTTTCAATGGCCTAAACAACCAATATTACGAGGAGAAAATATACCAGAAACGAAGGGTGTATACAGTTGTATTTCTGAGCCACACTTTCTCAGTAAATATTCAAGTTTGAATTTCTCAGTAAGTATTCAACGCTTAGAACTCTCAAGCATGTTGTTGCGTAGTGTCTTAGATTCAAGAATAATACCACCACAATTCAAAAAGAGACTCGTTGGGTCGGCTCTTTATCAGCGCACGAGCTGAACGGTGCCATGAATGCAATCATTCGTAATGTGCAACAAGCAGAATTCTGTGAAGAACTGGTACAATTGAACAAGGGGCAAGGTGTATCAAAATCAAGTAAACTTGTGTCGTTGAACCCGTTTATTGATTTGAAATTTTACGTGTCGGAGGAAAACTACAAAATGCAGATATACCATACGCCACCAAACAACCGATTATTCTACCACCTAGTAACTTTCTTGCTAAACTCATCGTGCGATCAGGGCATGTTAAACAACTGCACTGGACCTCTGGCCCTTCTAAATGAAGTAACAACAACGTATTGACCAATTGGTGCTAAAATCTGGTTAAGCAGGTCGTGGCCGAATGCATGACGTGTGCGCGTTCTCGAGCTAAGGTTGTTCATCAGATTATGGGAAATCTTCCATCAAGTCGTGTTCTGCAATCAAGACCATTTCTCGAGACAGGCGTTGACTTCGCTGGTCCGTTGATGATCCGTTCGAGTACACTAAGGAGGACTTTACAGCTAAAGGCGTATATCTCAGTGTTTATATGAATGGCTACGAAGGCCATTCATTTGGAACTTGTTGGAGATCTGACAACGGAATCTTTCATTGCTGCATCTCGAAGATTTATGGGTCGACGAGGAATGGTATCCGAGTTTTAAGTTAGTTTAATTTGAATCAGGCTTATTAACTATTTTTAAACCGGACTAATTTTATACTGACCTAAAATATTTGGTAAGCTTTAACCAAAAGATGCGGTCATTTATATGGCTGCGTTCTGATCTGCGATACACGACAATGTTAAAAAACAACAAATTAAAGATAAAGCAAATGAGTAAATTAAACAACATGGTGAACTATTTTTCATTCCGATAATTTCTTGCAGTAAAATAGCTTCGTCATCTGTCTCGTTACTCTCGTTCCATAGCGTGTGAGAAAAACTTTGTCAACTTGTAGCCGAAATGTTTCTGAACTTACCACTTTAATATGTTGGATAGTTGATAGTTGTGCAGCATTTTTAGTGACATAATATTCAATGCACAAAAGAAAAAATATTGGTATACATATGCATGTTTTCATTCAGTTTGAACACGCATTCGTCGAGTTTGAGGTGTTTGAACCATCGGTTGTAGTTGGTGCCATGATAGTTATTTTAAATTTTGATTGAAAAATTGGTTTAAATATTTCAATTTGAATTCAAAATGAACTGTGAATGTCATTCTAATTGAACACGATATCTGTCGACGTGGGGGAGAATATTTATATTCATTTCAAGCGAATTTTCACAATTTTGGAATAAATAAGTGTAAATAAAAAAACCTGTTTTAATCCACCTAGCGGTGCAATTGTGCCTTTCTCCATCATGAACACGAGAATTTTTTAGTTGCTTATATTTATTAAAAGCTTTCAAATGTATACATTACAATTTTATTATACATGATTAGACAGCTATATACAAGGAAAGAAATGATTATTCGAGTTCTAAAATTTTGCAAAAGAAAAACCAGCCACGGTAATATTGAATTGAAAAATGGAGCGAAATCGGCAAAGTCCCAAAAAGTCGATTTTCATGAAAAATTTTTTTTCGAGATAGCATAAAATCTCGACGTTTCATGCATTTTAAAGATGTTTGACATCAAAAATACGGATTCGATTTCTAAAATTTCATGGGGTCCCCCTTTTGAAAAAAAAAATTGGGCTCTGCTTATATAGGAATTTTATATGTGACCGGACGGTTTAGTCTATATTTCCGGAACCATATAAGCGATCCGTACGAAATTTTATAGACATCTGTAGGGATATTATAGCTATCATTTGGGACTAAGTTTGTAAAAATGGGCCCAACCATTTCCGGGAAACTGGCATGAGTTCGTTAATTTTAAAAGATGGCCGCTTTTCCCGGAAACTTCCGGAACCATCTATGGTGGTCAATGTAGTCAACGAAAGTTTGGTTGGCCGTCGGTGACCTAGACTAAGTTTGGCTGAATTGGTCTAGCCATCTCCGAGAAACCGATGTGTCTGTTATTCTGAATATAGATACTTCCGCCGGGGCTTCCGGAACCGATGATGGTGGCCAATGTGGCCAAAGAGATTTTGAATGGATGTTAGTGACCTAATACTACAAATCGAAGCAGTTGTGGTCATATTTTGGAAAATTTTTCACCTTTATACATTCATTGCAGAATTTTCTGCACATTTTCTGCGTGATCGTGCTCACCACCTTGTAATTCCGGAACCGGAAGTCGGATACATTAGAAATTCAATAGCAGCCTATGGGTACGTTGCACGTTTCATTTGAGACTAAGTTTGTCAAAATCGGTTCAGTCATCTCTGAGAAAAATGAGTGACATTTTTGGTAACATACGCACACAGACGCACATACACACACATACATACACACACACATACACACGCACAGACATTTGCCGAATTCGACGAACTGAATCGAATGGTACATGTCACTCGGCCCTCCGGGCCTCCGTTAAAAAGCCGATTTTCAGAGCAATTGCAATACCTTTCTATTGAGAAAGGCAAAAAGATGCGAAATCGGCAGTCCCAAAAAGTCGATTTTCATTAAAAAAAAATTTTCGATATGACATAAAATCTCGACGTTTCATGCATTTTAAAGATGTTTGGTATCAAAAATACGAATTCGATTTCTGAAATTTCAAATTGTGTCGTTCTCAATCATGAACACGAGAATTTTTTAGTTGGTTATATTTATTAAAAGCTTTCAAATGTATACATTACAATTTTATTATACATGACTTGACAGCTATATACAAGGAAAGAAATCATTATTCGAGTTCTAAAATTTTGCAAAAGAAAAACCAGCCACGGTAATATTGAATTGAAAAATGGAGCGAAATCGGCAAAGTCCCAAAAGTTGATCTTCATAAAAAAAATTTTTCGAGATAACATAAAATCTCGACGTTTCATGCATTTTAAAGATGTTTGGCATCAAAAATACGAATTCGATTTCTGAAATTTCATGGGGTCCCCTCTTAAAAAAAAATTGAGCTCCGGCTTATATGGGAATTTTATATGTGACCGGACGGTTTAGTCTATATTTCCGGAACCATATAAGCGATCCGTACGAAATTTTATAGACATCTGTGGGGATAATATAGCTATCATTTGGGACTAAGTTTGTGAAAATGGGCCTAACCGTTTCCGGGAAACTGGCATGAGTTCGTTAATTTTAAATGATTTTTTTTCAATTTGTTTATTTGATAAGGCACGTATGCGTTAGCTTAAAGGTGCCATTTTTTCATTGTTTTACATTTTGAATTTCTTAAAACTAGGGGGTAACACATTTCAATATTATTTTGTTTTATATACTGAAACTAAAAAAAAACTTTACAGCTAACTTATACATATAAAAGAGGGTATAATATAATATTCGTAAGATTTGGGGGACGGGTCATTTTGTGTGTTCTTTGTATAGTAATTCACTTTATGATTTTTAGAAGGGAGATTGTAGGAGAAATTAATTATTAACTAAGCGGAACATTTTACAAGCTTATTAACTAGAAATAACTAGAGAGAGTGGTTCAAGATTAAGGGGAATTAATTAGGGCTTTTTTAAAGTAGTGGTACTGTTGTGCATTTCTTAACGAGATTAAATATTGATCAACTAAAACTAGAAGATAGGGGGGCACATAAGTTTTGGGAAGATATTCAAGGGGAGAAGGGGGTGAAGTCATACATCTGTGTATCAGAGACATGGGAGGGAGGGTGGACAAGGCTGAACGAGGGGGGGGGAGATATAAACTTTCAGTTTCCGGCATCAGGAATTAACGGCCAGGATTACAGATTCGAACGGATTGATCAACTAAAACTAGAAGATAGGGGGCACATAAGTTTTGGGAAGATATTCAAGGGGAGAAGGGAGTGAAGTCATACATCTGTGTATCAGAGACATGGGAGAGAGGGTGGACAAGGCTGAACGGGGGGGATATAAACTTTCAGTTTCCGGCATCAGGAATCAACGGCCAGGATTACAGATTCGAACGGATGTATCAAGTATTGGGACGCCGGGCGGTTTTCCTCGAGTCGGCAGGGGTTCCTCTAGACGATTTCGTAGTACGGCTCAGATACGGATCGGAAACACACCGCGTTGCGCGTGTGATGTTGTACTGTAGATCTCGTGTTGTTGGTTCATTCGACAGATTTTTGTCTCGTCTTGGAGTCGTATCAAACCATCGTTGGGGTACGGTAGGCGGAAGAGGGCACTTCTGGGAATGATAAGAGAATAGATAGGGGCATTTAAATTTGGATATTGATGGTTTTGAGGAACGTGTATATAAGGGACATGTAGAGAACATCGCGGCTTGCTAGTACATCTCGAACCGGGACATTGGGTGATCTTCCTCGGGCCCGAAGGGAATCGAATAGTTGAGATCTGGCAGAACAGTACTCGGCGCATGCCCAGACAACATGTTCGATTTCGTGATAGCCGTTGCCACAAGCGCAGATACCGCTATCCACGAGCCCAATACGCCGGAGATGTGCGTCCAGCGTGTAGTGATTGGACATGAGCCGAGACATCACGCGAATGAAATCCCGACCCACATCCATCCCCCTGAACCAAGGTTTCGTCGATACCTTAGGGATTATCGAATGTAGCCACCTTCCCAGTTCACCATTGCTCCATGAAGTTTTCCAACTTTCGAGGGTTCTCTGATGAGTAATACTGAAAAATTCGCTGAAGCTAATTGGTCTTTCATATATGTCACCTTGCAAAGCGCCCGCCTTAGCTAAAGAGTCCGCTTCTTCATTACCTGGAATGGAGCAATGCGAGGGAACCCAAACTAAGGTAATCTTGTACGATCTTACAGACAAATCACGCAGGCGCTCCCAGATTTTCCCCAGAAAATATGGAATGTGCTTTCTAGGTTTCATTGAACGGAGAGCCTCGATTGAGCTGAGGCTATCCGAGACAATAAAGTAATGATCGGTGGGCAAAGTATCAATGATCCCAAGGGTATACTGAATAGCAGCAAGTTCTGCGACGTAAACTGAAGCAGGATCATTGAGTTTGAATGAGGCGGTGAGGTTTTGATTGAATATACCGAAGCCAGTGGAGCCGTCTAGGCTTGACCCGTCGGTGTAAAACATCTTGTTGCAGTCGACTTCTCGAAATTTACTATGAAAGATGCTTGGGATCACTTGCGAACGTATGTGATCCGGGATTCCACGAATCTCGTCTTTCATGGATGTGTCGAAGAATACAGTTGAATCAGAAGCATGAAAGAGATTGACACGGTTGGGATAGTATGAAGAAGGATTGATATTTTGTGCCATGTAATCGAAGTACAAGGACTTCAATCGGGTTTGAGAATTGAGCTCGACAAGCCTTTCGAAATTTGCAATTACTAACGGGTTCAAGATATCGCATCGGATGAGCAATCGATATGAGAGGTCCCAAAATCGATTTTTCAGCGGAAGGACGCCCGCCAGCACTTCTAAACTCATCGTATGTGTCGAGTGCATGCAACCCAAAGCAATACGCAAACAACAATATTGGATTCGCTCTAGTTTGATGAAATGTATGTTCGCAGCGGAGCGGAAACAGAAACTCCATCACCGACAATATTGTTGTTTGGTACAGCCTGATCAAGTCTCCTGGGTGGGCACCCCACCATGTTCCGGTTATTGTACGGAGAAAGTTGATCCTTTGCTGGCACTTCTGTTTCAGATACCTAATGTGACATCCCCAGGTTCCTTTAGAGTCGAACCAGACCCCGAGATATTTGAAAGTTGAAACCTGAGCAATAGTTTGACCCATTAATTGAAGCTGTAGTTGCGCTGGTTCACGCTGGTCCTTGCAGATCGACGGCTTTTGGACCTGTAATAGAGACCACACCGTCATCTGCAAGCTGCCTTAGAGTGCAGGAATTGACAAGACATTCGTCAATGTCATTCACGTAAAAGTTATAGAGAAGGGGGCTTTGACATGAGCCCTAGGGAAGAGCCATGTAGCTAATTCGTGATGTCGATAAATCACCATGCGAAAAATGCATATGTTTTTCAGACAGCAAGTTTAGCAAAAAGTTGTTTAGAGTCGGTGAAAGACCATGCTGGTGCAGCTTCTCAGAAAGAATTTTGATAGAAACTGAATCTAAAGCCCCCTTTATATCTAGGAAAACTGATGCCATCTGCTCTTTGCTAGCATAAGCCATTTGAATTTCTGTTGAGAGCAACGCAAGACAATCGTTCGTCCCTTTGCCTTTGCGGAAACCAAATTGTGTATCTGACAGTAAGCCATTTGCTTCAACCCAATTATCGAGGCGAAACAAGATCATTTTCTCGAACAACTTTCGGATACAGGACAGCATCGCAATCGGTCGATACGAGTTGTGGAGGCTGGTTTTCCTGGTTTTTGAATGGCGATGACCTTCACTTGCCTCCAGTCATGAGGGACAATATTACCCTCAAGAAACTTATTAAATAAATTCAACAAGCGTCTCTTGGCAGAGTGTGGCAGATTCTTTAACAAGTTAAATTTGATTCTGTCTGGCCCTGGGGCTTTATTGTTACATGATAAGAGAGCAAGTGAGCACTCCACCATCGAAAACGGTGTTTCGTTCGCGTTATTGTGAGGGGACGCGGCGCGGTAGATCTTCTGTGCCGGGGCGGAATCCGGACAAACTTTCTTGGCAAAATCGAATATCTAACGGTTTGAATATTCCACGCTCTCATTAGTACTGTTTCGGTTTCGTACGCGCCGGGCCGTACTCCAAAGAGTGCTCATCGATGTTTCTCTCGTTAGTCCGTCGACGAACCGGCGCCAGTAGCTACGTTTTTTGGCTTTTATCAAACTCTTCATGCGCGTTTCCGCCATCGCGTACTGTCGGTAGCTAGCTGGCAGCCCGTCGTCACGGAAGGTCTTATACGCAGCGGCCTTCTCCACGTATACGTCTGAGCATTCTTTGTCCCACCATGGATTGGGAGGACGCCCGCGTGAATTCGCGTCTGGTACGCGTTTAGTCTGAGCTCGAATCGCGGTATCGAGAATCAAGCCAGCCAGGAACCCGTACTCTTCCTCCGGAGGAAGCTCTTGAGTGCACTTGATTTTGTCGGATATCGCAGACGCGTAGCTCTTCCAATCAATATTTCGTGTGAGGTCATACGAAACATTGATTGTATTCAGTGGCCCTGAACCGTTAGCAATATTAATTACGATTGGCAGATGGTCGCTGCCGTGGGGATCAGAAACTACCTTCCACATGCAATCTAACCGCAGCGATGTCGAGCAGAGGGACAGATCTAAGGCGCTCGGTCGCGCTGGAGGGGCAGGAATCCGTGTAATTTCACCCGTATTCAAAATAGTCATATTGGAGTTGTCGCAAAGCTCATGGAGTAGGGTAGATCGATTATCGTCATGAAGGCAACCCCATGCCGTGCCGTGGGAGTTGAAGTCACCTAAAACTAGCCTCGGTGCGGGGAGGAGTTCCGCAATATCGCAAAGCCGTCGGTGGCTAACTATGGCTCTAGGGGGGATGTAGGTGGAAGCAATGCAAAGGTCTTTGCCTTTTATTCTGGTTTGGCAAGCGACAACTTCGACGCCTGGTGTCGAGGGGAGGTCGATTCGATTGAAAGAATAGCACTTTTTGATCCCCAAAAGTACTCCTCCGTAAGAGTCTTCTCGATCCAAGCGAAAAATATTAAAATCGTGGAAGTGTAGGGTTATTTCTGAAGCGAGCCATGTCTCGCATAGGGCAAATGCATCACATTTCAAATTATTTAGTAAGATTTTAAACGAATCGATTTTCGGGATAATACTTCTGCAATTCCACTGTAGAACAGTGATTAAATCCTTGACCTCGTTCGATGAATTAGCCATCGAAGGATACAATCGCTGAAAGGAGGGGCCATTTCGCAGTGAACTGCATCAAGAATGTTTTTACTGCGGGGAGAAAGCTTATCAAGATGCTTTTAAGGGGGTCAGAAATATTTCAAGCAGTAAGAATACGGTCCACAATGTCAGAGAAATTTATTAAGCCAGCACTATTTTCTTTCTCTGGCTGAAATATGGGAACACTTGGGGTTTTTGATGTTCCTGGAAGTGCTGGGAACTCCTTTTCTGAGCTCAGGTTACTGAGACCGGGAGCGACTTGCTTCGGTTTTGCACCAGTACTTCCTTGAGTAGTTATTTTAGGGGGACCATGAAGAGACACCTTCTGGCCTTTACGACGAAGCTTGGAAGAGGAAATGTTCTTCCTTTTTCTACTACTTCTAGGCACAGCAGAAGATGTTCCCTCCTGGGGTTCATCACAGTCGCCTTCGTCAGTAGACAAGTTGGTAAAGATGTTCGTAGAGACAGGTGGCGTAGCTATCTTAAGCATTTCTGCAAAAGATCGCTTAGAGCGTCCCTGAAGGGAACGCTTAAGATTTTCCTCGCGCTGTTTGTACGCAGGACATGAAGGGAGATCATGTGGGTTTTCCCCACAGTAGAGACACTTTTCGACATCTCTACCACAGGAATCATCCGCATGATTCCCACCGCATTTCCCACAGCGGGCTTTATTGCTACAATGGGAGGCTGTGTGTCCCAATTGTTTGCAATTAGTACAGTTCATGACCCGCGGCACAAAGAGGCGAACAGGTAGACGAACCTTGTCAAAGAGGAGGTAATTGGGCAGGGCAGAGCCGGCGAAGGTCACCCGATACGAGTCTGAGTTGACGTATATTTTCTTGCCGTCAGCTGCGACTGATGCTGAATGCAAACGTTTGCATTCCAGTATCTTCACTGGCTTAAGCATGGGGTCTTTGAAACAGCCAGTCCCATATTTTAGCAGGTCCTCGCAATTCAGACTCGAATCGGAAACGACCCCACTGACTTCAACCCTGCTAGCTGGAATATACACCCTGTACTCCTTCGTAAAGGGCTCGTAGCCAGCAATATCGTTTACCTGAGTTGAACCACCACCCGAAGCTTATCAGGGCGAATTTTCGATATTTCTGTCACGGCCGAATACCGATCCGTCAGAACTCGAGAAATCTGCAACAGATTCAAACACTTTTTTTCTTTGGTCCGAAAGAAGATCACAAATGGCCGGTGGCCGAGCTTGGATATACCTTGAGCCGGGGAGCCGATTTTATTTCGACGTCCATCTCACCTTGAGATGAACCGCCGTCAGGGGAAGTCATTTTTGCACGGGCCTATTGCCCAGTGCACGTTATTAAGATAACCAAGAAGGGGAAACGAAAACTAATACTTAGCTTGTGTAGGTAACGGTATCCAGACGGCTTACTAGAAGAACACTGCTTCACTTCACTGACCGGCTAACGGTACTCAGAAACAGAAACACAAAAGAAGGGAAAAAATACTGAAACCTCAACGAAGCGTAGAGTGTGCAAATAACCTTGAACGCGGATTAACACTATTTGTCGCTATAGAGTGTACGGACCGATGACAAAAGACTTCTATCTCGACTGAGTGCTCGATAACGAATGAATTTTAAATGATGGCCGCTTTGTGAAAATGGGCCCAACCATTTCCGGGAAACTGGTATGAGTTCGTTAATTTTAAATGATGGCCGCTTTTCCTTGGCATTTCCGGAACCATCTATGGTGGACGATGTAGTCAACGAAAGTTTGGTTGGCCGTCGGTGACCTAGAACTGCAAATTTAAGGTGTTTGAGAGACATTTTAGCGAAATTTTTACCTTTTTTGCTTTCATCGGAGTATCGGTTTAAAACTCAATTTGCTATGTGATCGCACGCCACAACCCGTAACTCCGGAACCAGAAGTCGGATCGTGGACATTTTTGGTCACATACACACACAGACGCACATACACACATACATACACACGCACAGACATTTGTCGAACTCGACGAACTGAATCGAAGGGTATATGCCACTATTCTATTGAGAAAGGCAAAAATCATAAAAATAACTGCATTTTATGAATCATATCCGATTATCATTTATTTGGATCTATCCCCTAGAACCGTGATTCTCAATCTAGAGGGCTGCGAATTCGTTGCTGGGGGTCCGCGGAGAAAAATATATTTTCCGAGCGCAGATTGAAATTTCAAGGCTTGTTTCTTAACAAACTGAAAATAACATACCGTGAAGGCACATAATTCCGCGCACCTAAGGAATGAGTAAACCTAAATTCGTTATGAAAAATCAATCCAAATTGTTAGAGTTATGCAATTGGTCCCACTGGCTAGCAATTTGATCATGTTTCTATGGAAAATTATAATAACAGGAGAATTTAAACAGAATTACACAAAAATTGCAAAAATGAAAGATATGTTGTTGCACCAAATCCCGCTCATCATATATTGCACTGATTGAAATTCCGTGTACAGATGCTTCAAATTCCGCGCAGCGCATTATATAGCAGGATTCGAAAATTTTATTTTATGAACGTATTGTTCAAGAATACAAAAAACTACCTGAATATAATTTTCACTCAATTTTAGGGTAACGTTTGAATAAGGTTAACTTAGGTAACGGCGGTGAAGATAATTTCCATTGAACTGCGATAAAGAATCTATCCTTTGAATTGTTTTTGTTTGCTATGTGTTTGAATTGTGGATTAATTCACTACATTTACATAATTAGTTTTAGATTGGATTGGTTTTTAGACTGCAGTTCCCTTTCTTTCTATTCTTCGTCAAAAGTTTTTTACTTGCTCGTTTCTATCTGTTCGTCTTAAACTCGTTTTTTATTCAATCTTACTTCTCTTTTTGCTTCCTTGTAACCTGATTGAAATATTGGTGATAGACTAGTCGCAACAAACGATAATTATCCTTTCATATTGTATTAGGATTTACGTTTGCTGGTTTGTGACAAGTTTTTTTCAAAGGATTTTGCGATGATGCCGGTTCAGCAGGTTCTGTTATCAAATCATATTCAATTAATATCAACGCAGAATGAAACATCCAGAATTTGTTCCGTTTGTAACATTGAGTTTATATGACCACGTATTGAATTGTTGCTTTTAAATCGCAGATTACCAATGAGAAATGAACAACCTCTTGCCTTGGATACTGGGCGGTTTACTGTCTCATCTATATTGTTAATTCCAGAAGGCTCAGAAATTGCTTCCAGTAACCGTTAGAAGCAGAAGTTTTGGAAGATTCGTACTAAACCAAAAACATAAAAGAGTATGGGTCAGGTGCATGTACTCTTTTATCTCCTTGGTTTAGTTCGAATCTTTCAAAACTCCGCACAGAGGAGTAACTGGGGTCAAACCCTGGCCAAAATTATTTGTTGTTGCTATTGCTTTTATTATGCCTTAATATGAACAAAAAATAGACAATAACAAGGTTTTGGAATAATTTGAATCTGGTTTTGTAATACTGCTTCAGCAACTTTGCCGGATTTCGCCGTATAATGTAACTTTTTTATCACACAAGTTTGGAATAAAATTTTTCAAAAACGAATTTTTTAAAGTTGGTGCAATGCACAGCAACACTAATACTTTCTGTTAGTTTTAGGCTGAATTTATACAAATAGTTATGTTCAACTACGTTTGCAATAATATTGTCTTACTTAATACAGTCATCATTACTAGAAAGCGATATTGCTGGATATATAATTAAAGCTGTAGCTATATCGGACGCAGAACATGATGTCATTATCCTGACAGAAACATGGCTGAACGACGAAATCAACTCGCTGCAGCTATTCGGACCTAGATATTCGGTATATCGTAACGACCGTGACCCAATCGTTGCTGTTAAAAAAGGGTGGTGTACTTATAGCTGCTTCCAATCGGGTACTAACACATGTGTGGGCGTCGTATATCTTCCTCCGGACTTCGCAGATAACATAAACGTTATTCAAAATCACATTCAATCTGCACTCGACATCGCCAATTCGCTAGAACCCCAAACCTCTCATTTGTTATTCGGAGATTACAACCAGCCTGGTCTTGTCTGGAAAAGCACTTCCTTCGGCTACGCCTATACCGACCCCACTGACTCATCCCTTTCGAGGTCTAGCAGTGCTTTACTAGACGGGATGTCTCTACTGAACATGCTGAATTAAGAACGGACGAACTCGCACGTTGGATCTTCTTTTCATAAACGCAGACGCATACATGAGCTGTCATGTATACCAAGCAGATGAACCACTCGTTAATATAGATTCCCATCATCCACCCTTCTTAGTTGAGCCACGACAGGTTATTTTTTATGAGATGCTGGAAGATTTCAAATATAACTTTTCAAAAACTGATTTTCTTGGACTCAACAACTCACTGCAAACTATTGACTGGATTACCTCGCTCAACAGTGCAACCGATGTAAATGACGCAGTAGAAATATTTTCGTCGATACTGATACAACTGTTTGAAATATATGTCCCAGCACCGCGTCCTAGACAGAAACCACTTTGGTCCAATCGACGACTTCGAGAACTTAAACGACTGAGAGCAGCCGCGCTTCGTCACTATACCAATCGACGGAAACCCTCATAACAGTTTTTGCAACCGGCCGAGACGGTTGTGCCTCCAGGTGGAAGGTTTTGTTCTCGAGAGAGTGACGGAGTGCGAGACGCTGTATGCGTTTTTGTGGGAGAGAGAGACCAGTTTGTTAAGTGTGAGTCGATAGTTGATACGTCGGAGGCGTGGTCAACGGCATCCTCGACAAGTGGTGTTTTGACAGCAAACCGCGAGTAGACGAATTTGCCTACCGCGGTGGCAGAAATCGACAGTGATCGTGCCTGTACACACAGAAAAAATATATTGTATTGGTGTCGTCGGGCAATTCTAATCGACGAGAGGGGAAGCGTCACAGGTAGACCCATTTGCTCTATTCGTCTACCGCAGAAGTGGTACGACGAATAAGGAAAACAAGTGGCACCGAGAAGTGCCGCATCGACAGTGGGATTTTCGCAGCAAGCCACAGGTAGCCACATTTGTCTACCGCGGCGGTGGAAACGGAGAGAGCGCGCTTGTGGTGGTGATACCGACGAGCAGCTTAACCGGAGAGAGTTTTGAAGTGTTGCAGGTAGGCCTATTTCTCTACTGAAGAAGCAACGCGACGGAGAAGGACAGCAAGTGTCACATTGTCAAACAACGGGCACCGAGTTTACAACGTAACACATGAGGTGTGTTCTACAGGTATAACAGGTATATTTTTCATTCCTTTTTGTGATAGTTTTTCTTGCTAGGTAAAATGGATGAAGAGATGGGAGAACGAGTAACAGACCCTCCCCCTAAGCCTTCTGCTGAAAATGTAAACCCGATTAGAATTAAAATTTACCCAGAGTCGTCAACGGGACCATGGATTGTATTTATTAGGCGTAAAGTAAAGGCGCTAAATATTATTCAAATTTCGAAAGATTTGACTTCGCGATTCTCGGATGTAAAAGAGATCGTCAAAGTCAATAAAGATAAAATACGCATTGTAGTTGGTAGTGTCAAACAAGCCAATGTAATTGCTTCTTGCGAGCTTTTTACGCGTGAGTATAGAGCGTATATTCCTTCAAAGGAAATTGAAATTGATGGGGTCATCACAGAATCGAGTTTGACTGTTGATGACATAATTAAGCATGGGGTTGGTCGCTTCAAAGACACCATACTTAAAGACGTAAAGATACTTGAATGCAAACAATTGCATTCAGTATCACACGAAGGAGATAAAAAAGTTTATCGACTGTCTGACTCGTTTCGAGTGACTTTCGCTGGGTCTGCGCTGCCCAACTATGTCATTATCGATAAGATTCGTCTCCCTGTTCGCCTTTTTATCCCTCGTGTAATGAATTGCCTTAATTGTAAACAGCTTGGCCACACAGCCACTTACTGTTCCAATAAGGCACGGTGTGGCAAATGTGGGGGTTCTCATCAAGAGGATACATGCAATGAAAATTCAGAAAAATGTTTAATGTGCGGAGAAAACTCGCATGAGCTCCCTGCATGCCCCATTTATAAATTGCGCGAGGATAAAATTAAACGATCCTTGAAGGAGAGGTCTAAGCGCTCCTATGCAGAAATGTTGAAAAATGCTACCCCATCTTCTTAGAAAACACTTACACATCTCTATTTTCGGAACAGTCTGACTCCGACGGAGCGTGCGAAGGTACATCATTTGTGTTACCCGGAAATTCCAGAAAAAGAAAACAGTCTTCTTTTCCCAAGCTGCCAAGAAAGGGCCTTAAAATTTCTCCACCAATAAATAAACTGCGCCCAAAACCGAAAAATTCCGATTCAAAACCGAAATCAATTCCGCCCGGTTTTGGGAACGTACAATCCATACAGAACACCATTACTGGAAATAATAAAATTTCGCCTTCCTCTGAGCCTCAGCCGGGGGTAGGATTATTGAAATTTTCTGAAATTGTTGATTGGATTTTTAAAGCATTCAATATTTCTGAACCACTAAAGAGTATACTTTCAGCTTTCCTCCCAACAATTAGAACATTTTTAGAGCAGCTGATTGCTCAATGGCCCATCCTTGCAGCAATTATATCCTTCAATGGTTAATTCAACTCCTAAGGTGAAAGACTCCATCACTGTTTTACAGTGGAATTGCAGAAGTATCATACCAAAAATTGATTCCTTAAAAATTTTACTGCATAATTTAAAATGCGATGCTTTTGCTCTATGTGAAACATGGTTTACCTCAAACATTAATTTCAACTTAAATGATTTCAACATTATTCGCCTAGACCGAGACACCCCGTATGGAGGAGTGCTTCTAGGAATTAAAAAGTGCTATTCTTTCTATAGAATTACCATCCCCATGATTGCTGGCATTGAAGCTGTAGCAGTCCATATCTATCGCTTCTATATATATACATCCCAAAGTTTAAATTGGACAACGTCAAATTTTTGAGGTAGTGGAATCCATGGCTGCTCCGCGTCTGATACTGGGAGACTTCAACTCGCACGGAGTATTGTGGGGTTCCCTCTACAATGATAATCGATCCTCTTTGATATACAATGTTTGTGACGAATTTAATATGACAGTTTTAAATACTGGCGAAACAACACGCATTCCCAGACCTCCTGCACGTCCAAGTGCATTAGATCTATCTCTATGCTCGACATCACTTCGGTTAGATTGCACGTGGAAGGTTGTACCTGATCCTCACGGTAGCGATCATTTGCCAATCGTTGTTTCAATTAACAGTGAATTAGGCCTTACGAATTCAATCAATGTTCCTTATGACTTAACACGAAATATTGATTGGAAAACATACGAAACATTAATTTCCACTTCTATTGCTTCTACAGAAGAGCTACCCCCTACCGAAAAATATGAATTCCTAGCGGGTTTAATTATTGAAGCAGCAGAACAAGCCCAAACGAAATGCAATCCTGGAATGACAATAAATAGACGGCCCCCTAATCCTTGGTTGGACAAAGAGTGCTCTGATGCATATGAAGCTAAACAAGTTGCCTACAAAGAAATTATGAAACAGAAAAGGGGTATACGTGAGAACTTTGAAAATTATTCGATTTTGCTAAACAAATTTGACAGTATACGTCGTGCCAAAAAGTCTAGTTATTGGAGACGCTTCGTTGATGGCTTGTCAAGAGAAACATCAATGAGTACTCTTTGGAACACAGCCAGAAGAATGAGGAATCGAAACGTGACTAATGAAAGCGAAGATTTTTCGAATCGTTGGATATTTAGTTTTGCCAAGAAAATTTGTCCAGATTCTGCTCCTGCGCAGAAAATCATTCGCGATGCTCCCACAAGTAACGATTTCATAGATTCGCCTTTGACAATGATGGAATTTTCAATTGCACTCCTCTCATGCAACAATAATGCTCCGGGACTAGACAGAATTAAATTCAACTTGGTGAAGAATCTGCCTGACCTAGCAAAAAGACGCTTGTTGAATTTATTTAACAAGTTTCTTGAGCAAAATATTGTCCCGCGTGACTGGAGACAAGTGAAAGTTATCGCCATTCAAAAACCGGGAAAACCAGCCTCCGATCATAACTCGTATCGACCGATTGCAATGCTATCCTGCATCAGGAAATTGTTGGAAAAAATTATTCTACGACGTCTCGACAATTGGGTTGAGGCGAACGGTTTGCTCTCAGATACCCAGTTTGGTTTTCGGAGAGGAAAGGGAACGAATGATTGCCTGGCGCTACTTTCGTCAGAAATCCAACTCGCTTACGCAAAAAAAGAACAAATGGCGTCTGTGTTCTTAGACATAAAAGGAGCATTCGACTCAGTCTCCATTGATGTTCTCTCGGAGAAGCTACATCGATGTGGTCTTTCACCGATATTGAATAATTATTTATACAATTTATTGTCAGAAAAGCACATGCATTTTTCATATGGCGATTTGGCGACACTCAGAATAAGTTACATGGGCCTCCCACAAGGCTCTTGTCTAAGCCCCCTTCTCTATAATTTTTACGTGAATGACATTGATAATTGTATTGTCAGCCCATGCACTCTAAGACAACTTGCAGATGATGGGGTGGTTTCTGCCACAGGACCAAAAGCTATAAATTTACAACAACCATTGCAAGATAGCTTGGATAATTTATCAATTTGGGCTTTAAAACTGGGCATCGATTTCTCTACGGAGAAAACAGAGTTGGTCGTTTTCTCAAGGAAGCGTGATCCGGCTCAGCTTCAGCTTCAGTTGGTTGGTAGAACGATAGCCCAAGTCCTGACTTTTAAATACCTTGGAATTTGGTTCGATTCTAAAAGGTACATGGGGAGGCCACATTAGGTATCTAATAACGAAATGCCAACAAAGGATAAATTTTCTCCGAACAATAACTGGATCATGGTGGGGTTCTCATCCAAGTGACATGATAAGATTGTATCAAACAACAATACTTTCAGTAATGGAATATGGGTGCATCTGTTTCCGTTCAGCTGCGAACACTCACATTATTAAACTGGAACGGATACAGTATCGTTGTTTACGAATTGCCCTAGGTTGCATGCAGTCGACCCATACAATGAGTCTTGAAGTACTAGCGGGAGTTCTTCCTTTAAAAGACCGATTCTGGGATCTCTCCTCTCGTTTACTTATTCGATGTGAGGTTATGAACCCACTGGTAATTGAAAATTTTGAAAGATTTGTTGAGCTTCAACCCCAAACCAGATTCATGACAGTGTATTTCAATCACATGTCACAAGAAATAACGCCTGCTAGGTCTGTTCCCACATACGTCAATATACTAGATACTCCTGAATCCACTTTATTCTTCGACACGTCCATGCAAGCAGAGATTCGTGGAATTCCGGATCATCTACGCTCGCGAGAGATCCCTAAAATATTTACAAGTAAATATCAACACATAGACTGCCTTAAAATGTTTTACACTGATGGGTCACGAATCAGTGAGGCCACTGGTTTCGGTATTCTCAACAATAATTTTTCAATTTCTCTCAAACTTGCAGAACCCGCCTCTGTTTATATAGCGGAACTAGCAGCAGTTCACTATAGTTTGCAAATAATTAATACTTTACCCTCGAACCATTACTTTATTCTCACTGATAGTCTCAGCACAATTGCAGCTCTACGCTCAAAGAGGATTGATAATCAAGATCCATTCTTTTTGGGGAAGATACGAGAATCTCTCAGTAACCTAACAAGAATATGTTATAAATTTACCCTAGTGTGGCTCCCCGCCCATTGCTCTATTGCGGGAAATGAGAAAGCTGATAATTTAGCCAAGATTGGTGCACTAGATGGTGAAATATATGAAAGACCCATCGCTTACAATGAATTTTATAGCGCTTCTCGACAGAGGACACTTGCTAGTTGGCAAACATCTTGGGACAATGGAGATATGGGACGATGGCTACACTCAATTATCCCTAAAGTATCAACGAAGGCATGGTTCAAAGGATTGGATGTAAGTCGGGACTTCATCCGTGTGATGTCAAGGCTCATGTCCAATCATTATACTTTAGATGCGCATCTCCGTCGTATTGGGTAATCATTGTGCTTGTGGAGAGGGTTACCATGACATTGAGCATGTTGTTTGGTCCTGCACTGAATATCGTGAAGCCAGATCACAATTAGAAGATTCTTTACAAGTCCGAGGAAGACCAATCCATGTTCCTGTTAGAGACATCCTGGCGCATCGCGATCCTCTATACATGGAACTTATCTATCATTTTCTAAAAACAGCGTCTGTCAAAATTTAATTAAATTCATCTCCTCATACTCTCATCCAAGGCTAATCATTCACCAATTAAAGTGTCCTAGAATATTCAGTTTTTAAATTTAGACAATAACAGAAAAAAAGTAAATAAATGCTTCCGAAAATACTAGATCATTATGAAATATAACAATGTAAGGAAAAAAGCAAACAATAAAGTGATTTCAGTGTTAGTTTTAGACAAATTACTAGTATAGTTAAAATTAGTCTTAAGGATTTTTGTAACGTGCTATGTAAAAAAAGAAACTGGCGTAAAAAGCTTTTGCAAATGCCATGTCAAATAAACGTATGAAAAAAAAATCGACGGAAACCCAATACAAACTAATAGCCAACAAAATCGATACAGTAGAACCTTGCGGCAATTAAAACATAGTAACATATAAACTAGTTGGTAAAAAAGTAGATAAAAATTCGATTTCTGCTAGCTGAGCTGTGTCATTAATTGCTATCAGCCATCCGTGTGTGCGGAACGAAAAAATAAATAAGTAGTTCAATCACAATAGTATCGGTGCGACACCGATAGCTTGGTGTCGATTGAATGCATACGTCACGGATTGATGCTAACAGAAAGGGAGAAGAATGATCGCATGGTCGTTCTAGGCGAGGATTTGTGAAGAATTTTTTGCCGGCGTCGGCGGTAAAACATGATGATGAGTTATGTTCTACCATAGACCATGCGGTAGACTTGGGTGAAACGCCCAACTCCTACTCTGCAGAAGGCAAAAAATTCTGCACATTTCCTTTCGATCATGCCCATATGAGCCTGCCTAGTTGTAGTTTTCCGTTCTAAGTTTATAACTTCAATTTCATTGCTTTCGTTTCTCTTAGTCTCAAATTTGCCGAAAATAGCCAACAAAATCGATACAGTAGAACCTTGCGGCAATTAAAACATAGTAACATATAAACTAGTTGGTAAAAAAGTAGATAAAAATTCGATTTCTGCTAGCTGAGCTGTGTCATTAATTGCTATCAGCCATCCGTGTGTGCGGAACGAAAAAATAAATAAGTAGTTCAATCACAATAGGATCGGTGCGACACCGATAGCTTGGTGTCGATTGAATGCATACGTCACGGCTTGATGCTAACAGAAAGGGAGAAGAATGATCGCATGGTCGTTCTAGGCGAGGATTTGTGAAGAATTTTTTGCCGGCGTCGGCGGTAAAACATGATGATGAGTTATGTTCTACCATAGACCATGCGGTAGACTTGGGTGAAACGCCAAACTCCTACTCTGCAGAAGGCAAAAAATTCTGCACATTTCCTTTCGATCATGCCCATATGAGCCTGCCTAGTTCTAGTTTTCCGTTCTAAGTTTATAACTGATTCGCTCTAGAATACCTATCCGTCTTTCAATTTCATTGCTTTCGTTTCTCTTAGTCTCAAATTTGCCGAAAATAGCCAACAAAATCGATACAGTTCCAACTATTCCAGTACAGGTTGAAATCGGTCTACGCGATGTTCCCAGTGACGTGATGAATCTAGGTAGCATCCGTTTTTCCGAAGAAGATATTGTTGCTGCCATTGAAAAATTGAAATCCTCGACATCGGCTGGTCCAGATGGGATTCCTGCCATTATTTTACAAAGATGCGCTAGAGCCCTTTCTGCTCCTCTAAAACTGATGTTTAATCAATCGTTGTCGCAAGGGACGTTTCCTATATGTTGAAAAAAGTCAGTTATGTTTCCTGTCTTTAAAAAAGGTGATAAGCAGCAAATTATCGAGGCATAACCTCTCTCTGTGCGGGGTCTAAGCTGTTCGAAATTCTACTAAGCAATGTGTTGTTCCGGAAAGCCAAAACATATATATCGACATATCTACATGGGTTCTTCCCAGGTAGATCAACATCAACGAACTTAGCACAGTTCATTTCACATTGTATTAAAAGTAAAGTATTGAAGGCTGAGCACAAGTAGATACTATTTATACTCACCTTAAAGCAGCGTTCGATCGTGTTGATCACTCGCTCCTACTGGCGAAAATAGAAAGGTTGGGTGCCTCACTCAACTTCACTAAGTGGCTGGAGTCATACCTTGTTGGCCGTCCCCTATCTGTCAAACTAGGAAATATCGAATCTCATAACTTCATAAATTTATCAGGTGTACCGCAGGGTAGTAATCTCGGACCCTTGCTGTTCTCCTTATTCTTCAATGACGTTTGTTATATCCTTCCACCAGGATGCAAACTTATCTATGCAGATGACCTTAAACTGTTCCTCATTGTGCGATCTGAATTGGACTGCATCGAACTACAGCGACAACTAGATGAGTTTTGTAACTGGTGTGCTCAAAACCGGTTGACTCTCAGTGTATCTAAATGCTCAGTAATTTCTTTCGCGCGTAAAAAAAATCCAATCTTGTGGTGTTATACTATCTCATGGAAAACACTAGAAAGAGTGTCAGTTGTCAGGGACCTTGGAATACTGCTGGATTCTAAATTGACGTTCAGAGATCACTATTCCCATATCATTGCGAAAGCCAACAGGAACCTTGGTTTTATCATCAGAATAGCCAAAGAGTTTACTGATCCATATTGCCTGAGAGCACTGTATTTCTCTCTCGTTCGCTCTGTCCTAGAAGCTTCAGCTATCATCTGGTGTCCGTATGCGAGTATCTGGATTAACAGGATTGAATCTATACAAGCTAGATTTCTCCGATTTGCTCTTAAATCTCTGCCATGGCGTAACCCGATAGAGATGCCGCCTTACATTGATCGTTGTCGTTTGCTTGATATGGATACCCTTTCAAAAAGACGAAATATCTCCAGAGCAGTCTTTGTAGGAAAAGTTCTAACAGGTGAAATTGATGCCCCAAATATACTTTCACAGATAAATGTAAACGCACCCCCTAGAAGCTTAAGATCGTGGGATTTTCTAAGACTCGACTATCAAAGTACTGATTATGGACAGAACGAACCCGTAAGGGCGATATGTAGTGTTTTTAATAGTATGTATGAATTTTTTGACTTCTCTGTTTCATGTGATATTTTTAGAAATAGGCTTAAGCGGTTGACTTAGTGCATTAGATTTTGATTTGTTAAATGTATTATTAATTAAGTAATGTAATGTAATTGTATGTGCAATTTTGTTTAATGTGTATATGTGAAAAGATAATGAGGTTTTTACGCGCATTTGGAGGGTGTCACACTAACTGCAAATGGGTTTTTCCTCATTCCATATTTCATGTAGACAATGTAGGTCAGATGGAAAATCAATAAATAAATAAATAAAATGATTAAAAAAACCCTTAAAATATCACCATTTTACATCCATGCAAAAAATCTTTAACAATTTTTAACATACTCCTAATTTTGACACGTTATTCATCAGGTTTTTAGTTATGTAAAAAAATATAACGAAATAGAAAATCAAAAAAAAAAATTTGATTATTGGCCAGGAATTTGTTCTAGTTACTCCTCTGTGCTCCGGCTCAATGTTTGAAGACAGGTTTGGTACTCTTCAAGATATGTTTGAATGTCGCTGAAATCAACCTTTTATCCATTACCTTCCCGGAGTTTTCGCAGCTCTTTCCCTGTCAAAAAAAATGCGGACGAACATGGTCAGGCGATTTAAAAAGTTTGACGTTTGATTCAACTCGCCTGTGTTAATTGCCCCTCGGAACAAATGCAATTTGCGAATGCGATTTAAAGGCAATTTCAATACTTAGACAAATTTTCTGGCGGCTGAAATGGACTTGGTTGTTTTTCGCGTTTTTCAAACATGGCGGTTCCTGTTTGGTTTAAGCTTAGAATTGTTTTTTGAACAATTGGTGTATTTTCACTTGTACTTTGTTTGTGTAGTGCACTTCATTTGGCCAACGAATGTGGGAAATTGTGGAATCGTGTGTAAACCTTAATGAACGTCAGATTGTGATAAGTTTTGAAGTGCAATACCAATTTCATCATTGATTCTTCCTATAATTTGGTGGTGATTACCTAGTATACTGGTAAGTAAATGTGAGTAGATAATGAATCCGAAAACAAGCATTATTTTTAATTTTAATATTGGGCAATTAAAGGTGATTAAATGGCGCGTTCCATGGGCGATTTGAGGGCGATTTAAGGGCGGGTTGGGCGGCAAAAAAATGACGGCGGCAAATCGCCCAAATGTTGCATTTGAAATATCCCAATTAGCGCATCCGAGTTGACAAATAGCCCCTCGTTAGCCAGCAACTTGCCCTTTTTGACTGGGTTTGATGAAATGGTCGGTGTTAAGTCAGACCTGACTAAGTGACAAAATATTGGTTTCGAGAAAACCGGGTTTAAAGTTTGAATTGCAGCACCCTCTACGTTATAATTGGAAATAATTTTCTGCCATAATTCTTTATTTCCATTTATGGTTACATATTTCAAATCTGGCAAAAGTTGAATGTAGCTGAAGAAATTCTTTATCCAGTATTGTCATTATCTCACTTTTTGAAGCTTTGCGACTTAGTCCGGTCTGACTTAACACCGACCAAATGTCCTTACCGGACGTTTTCTAGAGTGTATTATATGTTTTTCTTGTTGGCCGAGACTACAATTTATATGAGCGGAATTGGGTTCGCCTAAATTCAGTGCACCTTTTTCCGCGAACTGTAATTCCGGAGATAATAACTATTTAAAAGTGCGCTGGCCATTTTGTTCTTATGAATTGTTATTCAACACACTCTTTTTATTTTGGTGTTTACAAGTTTGAAAATGAAAATCAAACGTTTCGCTTCACATTAGGTACTGTCTATATTATGGTCTTAACGCAATCGCTAAGGAAATATGCAAACATTGCGGCCACAACGACGAGCGTTCTCGTTTATTATTTTGCAGGTATATGAGTGTTACATATCCCAAAATAAGTAATAAGGTGGATACGTTAACTACATATATTTTTATAAATAAATCAAGACATAAAATATAACTGAACTTGACACGAGATAGCAGACGAACAGCATGGAAGATTCCTGTTTCCGCCTTGGACGACAGCTGTCAAGGCTGTCAAAGATAACGACGTCTTGTACAGGGCTGTGTGTAGCAGTTGACTCCAGGGGCCCAACATCTCCCCTTTTTATCTGTAGAAGTATGAGTTGTACATAGTAGGCATCCGTCGGATACGGGTAGATCGACGAAGAACAGGAGCCCGAGTTTCTTTGGGCTGGTGTGATTCAGATGGAGCTAGTTGATCTGCATGTGTTGGTAAACCTTCGTTGAGCTGTAAGTCCTGCAGCAGCACGTGCAACGGAAGCTGATGATCCGAAACAGCTTCTTCCGGGTAGGCCTCAACTTTAGTGTCCCCCTGAGCACGCAGTTGATTGGTGTGAGATCTCATAAGCCTGCTTCCTTCTATAAGTACATTGTAATTTACACTGCCAACTCGTTCGATGACGGTACCGGCGAGCCACACAAGTTTCCCACATTTAAAGGTGCTTGCAAAAACTCGATCACCATTTTCGAAGTTTCGCTTCTTTGCCCCATGCTGTCTGTTGAACTGGTTTTCCATATTTTGGTTTTTTGTGAGCATGAAGTCGACGGGTGGTTTAAGCAAATCTAGCGTTGTGCGGTGTTTCCTCCCCATCAAAATTTCAGCCAGAGAAAGTCCATCATGTGCCGACTTGTTTGGCGTTGAGCGATATGTGGATAAAAAGATTTGCAGTGACTTGGATATGGAATTTTGCGTTTCTGGTAAAATCTTCCTGAGGCTTCGTTTCAGTGTATCCACGAAGCGCTCCGTTTGTCCATTAGACTGCGGATGGTATGGTGCAGTACGAATGTGGACGATGCTCAAGGACTTACAAAATTCCTTAAATTGGTTGCTAGAAAATTGCGTACCATTATCGCAGACAATGGTTTCAGGCAGCCCGTACCGGGTGAACGTTTCGAAAAACAATTCGATTGTGGTCCTGCTAGTGATAGTTTGCGTACGTATGATCTCCGGCCACTTGCTGTAAAAGTATACAATAATCAGGAAATAGTGACCTTCGAAGGGACCAGCATAATCCACGTGTAGCCGTTGCCAGGGATAACTTGCTTGTGGCCATGACGACAATAATGTTTTTGATGGAGCTTCGGCCACAGATGCGCAAGCTCTACATGATGCGGTGAAATTTTCGACGTTCTGGTCTACGCCGGGCCAGTAAACGTGACTTCTCATAACTGCTTTCATCCTTTTTTGACCAGGATGACCTTTATGGAAAGACTTAAGGACCGATAGCTGATACATTTTCGGTACTACAATTCGACCAGCGAGCGCGAGACAACCTCGCACAACTGAAAGGGCTTCCTTGCGAGCGTGGAACGGACGAATTTCACTACTGACTTACTTGCTCGTGTTCGGCCAACCAGTTTGCACGTACGGGATAACTTCCTGAAGTTGCTTATCTTTGTTTGTGGCAGCTTGAAGATGTTTGAACGTTATTGGCAGAGTATCCAATGCTGCATCCACAGTGGCAGATATGTCGTCTTCCATCTGAATCGAAGCAATGACGAAATCTTCATCTGGCTTCGCTCGTGGATCGATGAGTCTCGATAGGATATCTGCGTAACCGAACTCCTGGGTAGAAATGTGCTTGATTTCAAAGTTGTAAGACAGTAGCACTAGGGCCCATCGTTGTAGACGGTTAGTTGTGTGAATGGGAATACCCTTCTTCGATCCAAATACTGCGACCAACGGTTTGTGATCGGTATGTAGAGAAAATTTTCTTCCATAGATGAACCGATGAAATTTGGTAACAGCGAATATAAGTGCCAGTGTCTCTTTCTCCACCTGGCCGTAATGCTGTTCTGCTGGAGTGAGCGTTCGGGAGGCGTGGCACACGACCTTTACAGAACTGTCTGGATACCGATGCATAAGGCATGCTCCTAAATCGTTGTTGGAAGCATCCGCTGCGACGATCGTTTCGAGTTGAGGGTCGTAATGAGCAAGAAGCAAATCCGAACGAAGTAGTGAATTGAATTGTTCAAATGAGCGCTGGCAACTTTCGTTCCAATCCCACTTTGACTCTTTCCTTAGGAGAGCATCCATCCTGCGTACAAACTTGGCATAAAAATTTATTGCACCTAGATATGACCGCAAGTTGCTCATATCATGCGGAGGCGGCATGTTGCATATTGCTGCTGTCTTCGATGAATCAAGTCGGACTCCTTGGTGGTTAATGATGAATCCCAGATAACGGATCTGCGGCATGAAGAATGAGCATTTCTCAATACACAGTGTGAAGCCCCACTCCTGGATGCGATCCAAAAGCTTCAAGAGACGGCTTTGATGTTCCTTGGCGTTCTTACCGTGTACCAACACGTCGTCGAGATAGGTTTCGACTCCCTCCAGACCAGCTACCATGGCATCAATGATGCTTTGAAATGTACCAGGGGCAGATTTGACGCCTGGAGGCAGACGATTGAACTCATATAAGCCACGATGAGTGTTCATCGTAAGGTATCGTCTGGAGTTTTTCTCGACAGGTACTTGCAAATAAGCATCCGACAAGTCGACGTGAGAAAAAACTTTACTGCCGGACAGTTTGGCGAAAATCTCCTCCAGAAGGGGAAGCGGGTGGTGATTGGGCAGAATGGCACTGTTCAGGCCAGTAGAATAGTCAGCACACACACTTACCTTCGATGGCTGACCGTCGACTGCTTTCTTTCGGACAGCCACGATTGGCGCTGCCCAGTCAGAAAACGCTACCAGTGAAATGATTTCCAGCTTTTCTAATCGGTTGAGCTCAGCCTCTATCGATTTCAATGCAGCAATCGGGACAGGTCTTGCCTCAAGTACAATTTAGCCTTTGTCTTATTACAGCAACCCAATGAATCGGAGAAAAATACGAGGTACGCTGCTTTCAGATACTGTACATTATCGGTTGCGACGTTGATGTTGTTGCATACCGTGCTCAGGGGGACGTTTCACAGTTCGAAGAGTTCGATGAAGTCGAGGCCTAAAAGATTGAGATTGTCAACACGTGTAACAAACATTTTACCTGACCGGTGAACTCCTCTCAGCATGACGTCACAATCAATTTCTGCGATGAGCGGCAGCGGCTGGCCTGAAGCAGTACGGGCTTGTTGTGACGGTAGTTTAGTTGGTGGACGTCCGATTCGCTCCCAGTTGCGTTCGGTGATGAGACTGATGTCCGAAGCACAATCCAACTGGAGCTCTACTTCTACGTTGTTGATAAGCACGGTGACGTATTTTATCCTATCACGAGCAGCAACTTGCCAGACCGAATAAATACCTTTTGTTTGGAATGACTTTTGTTTCCAGTGTCTCTTCTTTCCTGGATTCGATAATACACACTGACAATACTCCTCTTTGTGCCCAATGTTATTACAGTCCCGGCATCGATGATCGTGGAATGGGCACTCACGCACGTAATGAAGCTGTCCACATTTCCAACACGGCGTCCTTAATATATTGTTGCCACCACTATTGCGAAGATTTTTATTGTTGTGTGATAATTGGGATTTCGGTGTCGGTTTGCAATCAGTTCAGGAATCAGAATATATTGGCTCAAATGGCACGTTCCCCGTGCATAGTCGGGGATTTGTGCCTCAGTTGCAATCAGTTGGTTTCTCAGGATGCTTGGTCGGGTTAATAACTTTCACCGATGCCCTTTCGCTGTGATTTTCCACGATTGAAGCGTCTTTCCGAAGATTTATGACGCGATGACACTCAGCAGTGAGATTATCGAGCGTCATTGTGCGTGTAGGCCACAAACGAAGATGAGGCACTTGAATTCGTCAACAGAACACGATGTGACACCAAAATCTTCGGTTAACAAATCCTGCATACGTTTGAAAATCGTCGGTAGGCTTCTTACTTAGCTTTAGACATCTGTATCGCTTGCAGAATAGTGTGGCATGGGCACTGAAGAGCTGCTTCAACTTGGTTACAGACTCGTCGAACGAAAAATCTCGTGTCGTTTTCGGGAGAATGTGGTTTATGTACTCCGCATGAGCAGCATCGCTAAGTTTGCGGAGCAGCAGACGTATTTTAGCAGCGTCATTTAGGTTGGTTGCATCGACCCGAAAAGTATCCTCATGACGGCTATACCAATTATCGAAAGTGAGGTTAGATTCTGGGTCGTAATGGAATTCTGTCATTGAATTTGCGAGAGAATCCATTCGAGCATCAGTCGATGATGTGAGCGCAATGGCGTGTGGAAGAGCGGCACGATTGTAAATTTTCCGCTTGATCACTGCATTCGCGGGGCTCACTAACCTTCCTCGTCACCAGAATGCTACATATCCCAAAATAAGTAATAAGGCGGATACGTTAACTACATATATTTTTATAAATAAATCAAGACATAAAATATAACTGAACTTGACACGAGATAGCAGACGAACAGAATGGAAGATTCCTGTTTCCGCCTTGGACGACAGCTGTCAAGGCTGTCAAATATAACGACGTCGTGTACAGGGCTGTGCGTAGCAGTTGACTCCAGGGGCCCAACAATGAGCCGCCAGAAAAAAATTATTTTTTTCTCAGTCGGTATGGATAAACATAAGCAGCATATGTGTATGCCATGTTCAATTTTTTTTTGTATGCTTCTGCAATTTGACAAATAGTTCAGAGTGCGCGGAATTCTTAACTGCGCAGAATTGTGTGCCTTCACGGTATTGATATCATACAAAATCGACGTTTATCCGTGGGGGTCCGCAGCAACCCAGGGCGATTTCTAAGGGGTTTGTGGTACGAAAAAGATTGAGAACCGCTGCCCTAGAAAAATTAATTTTCTTTCATTGCCGTCGTGCGGGGTATCTTTGCGCATTTTTAGTCAATTTTATAATTTTGAATAACTCTTTTAATAATTGATGGATTTGTATCATATCAGCACAGATTTGTCGCCATCGTGTATGCATTGTTTAGGCCAAATATGAGCAGAATTGGTCCACATATAAAAAAGTTGTTCTTACAGCGTTTAAAAATATTTTATGTGGGCTAGCTGGGGGCTACTTTACACACTTCTCAAATTTGATGTAAAATAAAAATTAACCAGTTTTATTTACTTTTATTGAAATATCATTATTTTTTCTGCTATCAGAGGCTTTTTCAACAATAACACAGTACCCATTTATCGCATTTTCTAAATTGAGGGATTCATTTTAATTTAACATTTACAACGTTACTTGTCAAAAAAACTTGAATGGGTTGAGACCGCATATTGTTTTTCGTAAAGAGAAAAAAGGAAAATGATGAAAAATGGCGATATCAGTTTATCCCTAGTACAGTGCTGTTCGAAATAATAGCAGCGCAAGCGTTTTTTTTTCGAGTATAGTATAGTGATTTGGCTTTGAATATGTTTTTCATGTTCGCATCGTGTATAGCGATAAAAAATCAGTTCGTGGGGGTTGTCTAACCTACTGACGCCTACCTTTCGATTTTAATAATACCACTTTACTATCATCAGCTCACTAAATGGTACGCCACTTTTCGACGGTCCACTTGGCGTGAAATTTGACGAAGTTCAGACAATTGTGCAGTTGCCGTATTGTGAGTAGTGGTACTTTTCTCGGACTTCCTGCGTGCAAATTTGTGTTAAGGGGTTATATACAAAGTTGGATCTCAAAAAACCGAAAAAAGTTATTGAATATTTTGAAAGTAGGGGAGACCGAGGAGGGTTGAAACAATTTTTTGTTTTTATTAGATAAATCGACAAAAACTGTCATTCGACGATTGCTTATTTTTAAATTTCTTACTTCTGTTTATGCTTTATCAAATTACATTAGTATATCTGGTACAAATCAATAACAAAGCATCAATATATTGATTTTTGTAACATTGTTCTCTTTGTTTCAACTCTCCTCATACCGAGGTAAGTTGAAAAAGCAATCAATGTGAGTTGAAACAAGTAACCAATTATTTTAAATATTATTAAAACGTTTCCTAAAGTATCAAATGTTGCAATAGTGTCATTTTTATTCGTTCACACTAAGATAATTTCTTAAAATGACATGCATTATTATCATTATTTTTCACAGTGTATATCTAAGTATAAACTAACACTTGTTTTGAAAATTTTTGTTAGATTTTGGTTACAAATGCAGGAATTTCTACACTGTTTTCAGCAGTAATAATAGTCAGATACTTTTCCTAACCACTAATTAACTATAACTATAAAATCTAGAAATTTGATATCCATTTTTCGTATATATTTAGCTTTGTATTATTGTCCAACCACTTCCCCTAGGACATTCTGCATTCATCAATATGGTTGATATGACCAGTGATACTATTTATGTCTAAAAGTTATACGGGTTTATGAAAACAGATAATTTGGTATCCATATCGGTAGTATTTGGTATATTTTGAATTATGGTTACTTCGCTCCAAGCTTCAGAAACTGATAGGAGTAAACAATTAGAACAAATGCATATTCCGTGGTTATAAATAACATAGAACTAATAAATTAAGAATGTTGATCACTGTTATCAATTCAGGAAAGTAGAATCTTGATTACTATTATTTATTCAGGAACGTTAATGTGATTATAAAATTACCGTAAGACTAGAAGTTCATCATGGAGGAGAGTTGAAAAAAGGTGTTTCAACTCTCCTAGGTCGAGAAGTAAGGCTTGTTCCACTATTTACAATTTATACATGGAAAAGATAGAAAAAAACCGATTTAATCCACCTAGCAGTGAGATGAGACATTTCTTACACATTTCACTATTGGATTAGTTTGCATAACTCACGAGAAGTAGGCACCCAACTAGAGGTGGAATGAAAACAGTTTCTAGTCTTGCACGAATAAAATCTCGAATAAACTGAATAAATTATAGATATCAACAAAGCGAACGAAATAAAAAAGTAAAGCAAAAAGATGGGTGGGTAATGTCAGAGACATAACCGGAGTGAAGTAGAATACACTTTAGACCGGTAAATTCTGCTCTGGAATAAGCAATTTCTATGCGATTTTGTCGACTTTAGCACATTCATAGTTTATTTGGAGTATTTTTGGAATTATCAAGTTGACAATTTGCAACATTCTTTGAAAATATTGTTGAACTTTTATGAATGAAGGCACGCAAACGAGCGTTTGACCGTCGTCCTACTACCAGCATCAGAGAAGTAGCAGATCAGCATTTTTCGCCACATGACCTGTACCAAACAAATTGTAAGTCCACCGGAGGAAAGGCTCCCCGCAAGCAGTTGGCAACAACTCCCTGGCAACCCTATACCATCATATGGAGTTTGACAGCGACCGACATATATGGGGCGTTATAGCTATAAAGCCCCAAACAAAGAATTATGTTCGGCACTATGCTCGATATTCAAGCATTTCACACGACGTTTTGCATCTTGTGGGATGATTTAATAATTTAATTTAATCGACATTTTGTAACTAAATACAGCTTCTAATCATTCGGCTCAAAATCAATGTTTTGCCTTTCATGGCAGTGATGCTGGCTGTACAGAGACGTCGTCCTTGACAGGGGCTGGTTGGCAGCGAAGGCCGTGTAAAAGTGCCCCAGTCACGGTTAGCGTTAAGAAGCCCCATCGCTACCGAACAGAAACAGTCACCCTGCGAAAAATTCACAGCTATCAGAAATCGAGCGGGCCTAAATTGTGACCCAAAATAAACCACAAACCAACAAGTTCTTTTCAGGACCAGCCAATTATATTCCAGTAAGATATAAATGAAATTTTCGTTTTTCATTGCCTTACAACCTCTTTCCTCCCGGCTTGAATTACTATCAATCTTGATGATGCTGTGCGGCTGGGCACAGGCAGTTTCCATTATAGTGAAAAATTTAGGTTTGCGCGTTTTTCCCAAAAGTTTTTTAGCTGTGCTGTTTTCAAGGAAGTTGTAGTTGAATTCATAGTAAAATAGTTTACTTCTATTGTCAGAGGTGGACCTTCCAACGAAAACTAGTCTGGCTTGGAATCGAATTGTATGGACCAACCACTGCTTTCACAAAATCCGTTATTTTCAGTAATTGTACATTCTACAGAATTAGTCACAACTATTTCCAATCAGCGCAAAAATCGAAGGTTTTCATTCAATACAACAGCAGATTTTCACGTTTGAAAAAACAGGCAGCATTCTGGCCGAAAATTTTGAAACGGAGCACCTATGTCGAAACGTTAGAAAACGTTCGATTTTTGTAAATTGAATCATTACACTAAACTGTCTATAAATCACAAATAACTTTTGATTTTGTGCCATTCTACGTGAAAGCTTGTGAACAATACCGTCGTTCACAAGTGGCTCACTTACCATCCAACGCTCTTGACAAGCTGATGCTTGTAATAACAAAACTTCAATTTCATTCTTTGTCGATAAATTGAGGGCCCTGAAAAGGGCCTTTTGTTTGGGCAGTGTTCGAAATTTACTTGGAGCTGGTGTATATGGTAACAGTTTTGGTGCCATCGAAGACGGCGTGCTTGGCCAACTCTTCTGACAGCAGCAAACGGACGGCGGTTTAAATTTTGCGGGAAATGCTGCAAACGAACTGCTGCATGCTGATGCTGGAAACGAACTGAGCGTGAGCAACAGCATGCTGAGTTTTTATACCTGACTACAGCACAATGTAAGTTCGTCCTTTTTTGTGTTGTCCTCAATATGTGTTCGTCGTAGCTCCACCCCTTGGTTGGTCGACCACATATTTTTGATAAAGAACAAAATTGAAATTGTGTTTCCAATACGGAGATTATCGAACACTCAGGGTAAAGAGAGTAATGTAATACGGCACCTCGGTAAAATGTTTGAGAATTGAAACCTTTTTTGAATGCGTCTAGTAAAAATGTTTTCCACTTCACTCCAGTTTGTTTCTGACCATATTTGCAATTTGCGTAGTCCACCGGAGGAAAGCCTCCCTGCAAGCAGTAAGCGACGAAGGCCGTGTAAAAGTGCCCCAGTCACGGTTGGCGTTAGGAAGCCTCATCGCTACTGAACAGAAACTGTCGGCCTGCGAGAAATTCACAGCTATCAGCAACCGTGCGGGCCTAAATTGTGACCCAAAATAAACCACAAACCAACAAGTTCTTTCCAGGACCAGCCAATTATATTCCAGTAAGATATAAATGAAATTTTCATTTTCCATTGCATTACAACCTCTTTCCTCCCTGCGGGGGCGCAGGCAGTTTCCATTATAGTGGAAAATTTAGGTTTGCGCGTTTTTCCCAAAAGTTTTATAGCTGTGCTGTTTTCAAGGAAGTTGTAGTTGAATTCAAAATAAAATAGTTTACTTCTATTGTCAGAGGTGGACGAACGAAAATTGTCTGGCTCGCTTGGAATCGAATTGTACGGACCAACCACTACTTTCAAAATCCATTATTTTCAGTAATTGTACATTCTACAGAATGTCACAACTAACGGAGCACCTATATCGAAACGTTAGAAAACGTTCGATTTTTGTAAATTGAATCATTACACTAAACTGTCTATAAATCACAAATAACTTTTGATTTTGTGCCATTCTACGTGAAAGCTTGTGAACAATACCGCCGTTCATAAGCGGCTCACTTACCATCCAACACTCTTGACAAGCTGATGCTTGTAATAACAAAACTTCAATTTCATTCTTTGTCGATAAATTGATGGCCCTGAAAAGGGCCTTTTGTTTGGGCAGTGTTCGAAATTTACTTGGAGCTGGTGTATATGGTAACAGTTTTGGTGCCATCGAAGACGGCGTGCTTGGCCAACTCTTCTGACAGCAGCAAACGGACGGCGGTTTAAATTTTGCGGGAGATGCTGCAAACGAACTGCTGCATGCTGATGCTGGAAACGAACTGAGCGTGAGCAACAGCATGTTGAGTTTTTATACCTGACTACAGCACAATGTAAGCTCGTCCTTTTTTGTGTTGTCCTCAATATGTGTTCGTCGTAGCTCCACCCCTGCGTTGGTCGACCACATATTTTTGATAAAGAACAAAATTGAAATTGTGTTTCCAATACGGAGGTTATCGAACACACAGGGTAAAGAGAGTAATGTAATACGATACCTTGGTAAAATGTTTGAGAATTGAAACCTTTTTTGAATGCGCCTAGTAAACACGAAACTGTAAACAAACACACAAATAATAACTTTTTATTTTGTGTCATTCTACGTGAAATCTACGATATTGTTCACAAGTAGCTCACTTGCCATCGAACGCTCTTGGCAAGCTACTTTCGGATGCTTGTAATAACAAAATTTTAATTCAAGGAAAGCCTCCCCGCAAGCAGTAAGCAACGAAGGCCGTGTAAAGTGCCCCAGTCACGGTTGGCGTTAGGAAGCCTCATCACTACTGAACAGAAACTGTCGCCCTGCGAGAAATTCACAGCTATCAGCAATCAAGCAGGCATAAATTGTGAGCCAAAATAAACCACAAACCAACAAGTTCTTTTCAGGACCAGCCAATTATATTCCAGTAAGATATAAATGAAATTTTCGTTTTCCATAGCCTTACAACCTCTTTCTTCCCGGCTTGAATTACAATCAATCTTGATGATGCTGTGCGGCGGGGCACAGGCAGTTTCCATTATAGTGGAAAATTTAGGTTTGCGCGTTTTTCCCAAAAATTTTTTAGCTGTGCTGTTTTCAAGGAAGTTTTAGTTGAATTCAAAATAAAATAGTTTTCTTCTATTGTCAGAGGTGGACCTTCCAACGAAAACTAGTCTGGCTCGCTTGGAATCGAATTGTACGGACCGACCACTGCTTTCACAAAATCCGTTATTTTCAGTAATTGTACATTCTACAGAATTAGTCACAACTATTTCCAATCAGCGCAAAAATCGAAGGTTTTCATTCAATACAACAGCAGATTTTCACGTTTGAAAAAACAGGCAGCATTCTGGCCGAAAATTTTGAAACGGAGCACCTATATCGAAACGTTAGAAAATGTTCGATTTTTGTAAATTGAATCATTACACTAAACTGTCTATAAATCACAAATAACTTGATTTTGTGCCATTCTACGTGAAAGCTTGTGAACAATACCGTCGTTCACAAGTGGCTCACTTACCATCCAACGCTTTTGACAAGCTGATGCTTGTAATAACAAAACTTCAATTTCATTCTTTGTCGATAAATTGATGGCCCTGAAAAGGGCCTTTTCTTTGGGCAGTGTTCGAAATTTACTTGGTGCTGGTGTATATGGTAACAGTTTTGGTGCCATCGAAGACGGCGTGCTTGGCCAACTCTTCTGACAGCAGCAAACGGACGGCGGTTTGAATTTTGCGGGAGATGCTGCAAACGAACTGCTGCATGCTGATGCTGGAAACGAACTGAGCGTGAGCAACAGCATGCTGAGTTTTTATACCTGACTACAGCACAATGTAAGCTCGTCCTTTTTTGTGTTGTCCTCAATATGTGTTCTTCGAAGCTCCACCCCTTCGTTGGTCGACCACATATTTTTGATAAAGAACAAAATTGAAATTGTGTTTCCAATACGGAGATTATCGAACACTCAGGGTAAAGAGAGTAATGTAATACGGCACCTTGGTAAAATGTTTGAGAATTGAAACCTTTTTTGAATGCGCCTAGTAAAAATGTTTTCCACTTCACTCCAGTTTGTTTCAGGTTTTATTTGCAATTTGCGTACTGAAATAAATCATAATTTAGGGTTTAACCCAAATTGCTCTCCAGGGAGAAACAGTCCATGAAACAGAAAATGCAAACTTATTCTTTGAAATGAGTGGTGGCCCTGAAAAGGGCCTTTTTTATAATGATACAAGTGAGTTCTACCATACAATGTGCGTCCCTGCCGCTACAAAGTATAGACGACATTCATTGAGATTTTGCACTTGGCGCGTTCAGTATAGGTCACGGCATCTCGGATGACATTTTCCTGCACACCATCAGCATTCGTAGATTAAATCGGAGATGCATTTTACACCACCACGACGAACCAGACGCCGAATGGCAGATTTGGTGATTCCCTGGATTTTATCACGAAGAACCTTGCGATGACGCTTGTTACGGGAACGCAAACATGATACCGCTCATTGTACCGTCCGGACGAGCATGTTACTCGTGTGGTAAGCGAGCACCCACTGATACAAAACAAGCTCGCGTGACCTGTATATATAACATTCCCGTATGTAATGAAACGCTTACATGCTCCTTTTTGACGGCTCTGCGTGGGATATGCTGGCAAATTGCGCGTTTTCCTCGCTGTTTCCGAAGGATTTTCTGAAAATCCTTGTTTTGGTTTATTTATAGTAGTCGCTGTAATTCCGAAATTTAATACGAAATACGTGCACAAATTTCCGATCAGATAGTGCAAAAATATTGCGATTTCGTCCAGTAGAACGGAAGATACTCGCATTTCAAACCTGGGAAAATTTCTCAACTGAAATTTTTGAAACGGGACCCCATATTGAAACGTTAGAAGTATTCTACTTCAAAAATGAAATAATAGGTTTTTAAATTCATAAAATGAGTAGAAATATTTATGTAAATCAAAATTATAATATACACGAACCAAATTAGATTAGGTTATTAAATAAAAATTAAGATTATATTTAGAAATAGTTATAAGATTAATAGAATAAATTGACTCATACTAACAAATTGAACGAAATAAAACGAATGACCGAACATGAAATGCATAAAATTATGAATCAAATGAATCAAATGAATCAAATGAATCAAATGAATCAAATGAATCAAATGAATCAAATGAATCAAATGAATCAAATGAATCAAATGAATCAAATGAATCAAATGAATCAAATGAATCAAATGAATCAAATGAATCAAATGAAGCAAATGAATCAAATGAATCAAATGAATCAAATGAATCAAATGAATCAAATGAATCAAATGAATCAAATGAATCAAATGAATCAAATGAATCAAATGAATCAAATGAATCAAATGAATCAAATGAATCAAATGAATCAAATGAATCAAATGAATCAAATGAATCAAATGAATCAAATGAATCAAATGAATCAAATGAATCAAATGAATCAAATGAATCAAATGAATCAAATGAAATCAAATGAATCAATGAATCAAATGAATCAAATGAATCAAATGAATCAAATGAATCAAATGAATCAAATGAATCAAATGAATCAAATGAATCAAATGAATCAAATGAATCAAATGAATCAAATGAATCAAATGAATCAAATGAATCAAATGAATCAAATGAATCAAATGAATCAAATGAATCAAATGAATCAAATGAATCAAATGAATCAAATGAATCAAATGAATCAAATGAATCAAATGAATCAAATGAATCAAATGAATCAAATGAATCAAATGAATCAAATGAACCAAATGAACCAAATGAATCAAATGAATCAAATGAATCAAATGAATCAAATGAATCAAATGAATCAAATGAATCAAATGAATCAAATGAATCAAATGAATCAAATGAATCAAATGAATCAAATGAATCAAATGAATCAAATGAATCAAATGAATCAAAGAATCAAATGAATCAAATGAATCAAATGAATCAATGAATCAAATGAATCAAATGAATCAAATGAATCAAATGAATCAAATGAATCAAATGAATCAAATGAATCAAATGAATCAAATGAATCAAATGAATCAAATGAATCAAATGAATCAAATGAATCAAATGAAATCAAATGAATCAAATGAATCAAATGAATCAAATGAATCAAATGAATCAAATGAAATCAAATGAATCAAATGAATCAAATGAATCAAATGAATCAAATGAATACAAATGAATCAATGAATCAAATGAATCAAATGAATCAAATGAATCAAATGAATCAAATGAATCAAATGAATCAATGAATCAAATGAATCAAATGAATCAAAATGAATCACATGAATCAAATGAATCAAATGAATCAAATGAATCAAATGAATCAAATGAATCAAATGAATCAAATGAATCAAATGAATCAAATGAATCAAAATGAATCAAATGAATCAAATGAATCAAATGAATCAAATGAATCAAATGAATCAAATGAATCAAATGAATCAAATGAATCAATGAATCAAATGAATCAAATGAATCAAATGAATCAAATGAATCAAATGAATCAAATGAATCAAATGAATCAAATGAATCAAATGAATCAAATGAATCAAATGAATCAAATGAATCAAATGAATCAAATGAATCAAATGAATCAAATGAATCAAATGAATCAAATGAAATCAAATGAATCAAATGAATCAAATGAATCAAATGAATCAAATGAATCAAATGAATCAAATAATCAAATGAATCAAATGAATCAAATGAATCAAATGAATCAAATGAATCAAATAGAATCAAATGAATCAAATAATCAAATGAATCAAATGAATCAAATGAATCAAATGAATCAAATGAATCAAATGAATCAAATGAATCAAATGAATCAATGAATGAAATGAATGAAATGAATGAAATGAATGAAATAATGAAATGAATGAAATGAATGAAATGAATGAAATGAATGAAATGAATGAAATGAATGAAATGAATGAAATGAATGAAATGAATGAAATGAATGAAATGAATGAAATGAATGAAATGAATGAAATGAATGAAATGAATGAAATGAATGAAATGAATGAAATGAATGAAATGAATGAATGAATGAAATGAATGAAATGAATGAAATGAATGAAATGAATGAAATGAATGAATGAATGAAATGAATGAAATGAATGAAATGAATGAAATGAATGAAATGAATGAAATGAATGAAATGAATGAAATGAATGAAATGAATGAAATGATGAAATGAATGAAATGAATGAAATGAATGAAATGAATGAAATGAATGAATGAATGAAAGAATGAAATGAATGAAATGAATGAAATGAATGAAATGAATGAAATGAATGAAATGAATGAAATGAATGAAATGAATGAAATGAATGAAATGAATGAAATGAATGAAATGAATGAAATGAATGAAATGAATGAAATGAATGAAATGAATGAAATGAATGAAATGAATGAAATGAATGAAATGAATGAAATGAATGAAATGAATGAATGAATGAATGAATGAAATGAATGAAATGAATGAAATGAATGAAATGAATGAAATGAATGAAATGAATGAAATGAATGAAATGAATGAAATGAATGAAATGAATGAAATGAATGAATGAATGAAATGAATGAAATGAATGAAATGAATGAATGAATGAAATGAATGAAATGAATGAAATGAATGAAATGAATGAAATGAATGAAATGAATGAAATGAATGAAATGAATGAAATGAATGAAATGAATGAAATGAATGAAATGAATGAAATGAATGAAATGAATGAAATGAATGAAATGAATGAAATGAATGAAATGAATGAAATGAATGAAATGAATGAAATGAATGAAATGAATGAAATGAATGAAATGAATGAAATGAATGAAATGAATGAAATGAATGAAATGAATGAAATGAATGAAATGAATGAAATGAATGAAATGAATGAAATGAATGAAATGAATGAAATGAATGAAATGAATGAAATGAATGAAATGAATGAAATGAATGAAATGAATGAAATGAATGAAATGAATGAAATGAATGAAATGAATGAAATGAATGAAATGAATGAAATGAATGAAATGAATGAAATGAATGAAATGAATGAAATGAATGAAATGAATGAAATGAATGAAATGAATGAAATGAATGAAATGAATGAAATGAATGAAATGAATGAAATGAATGAAATGAATGAAATGAATGAAATGAATGAAATGAATGAAATGAATGAAATGAATGAAATGAATGAAATGAATGAAATGAATGAAATGAATGAAATGAATGAAATGAATGAAATGAATGAAATGAATGAAATGAATGAAATGAATGAAATGAATGAAATGAATGAAATGAATGAAATGAATGAAATGAATGAAATGAATGAAATGAATGAAATGAATGAAATGAATGAAATGAATGAAATGAATGAAATGAATGAAATGAATGAAATGAATGAAATGAATGAAATGAATGAAATGAATGAAATGAATGAAATGAATGAAATGAATGAAATGAATGAAATGAATGAAATGAATGAAATGAATGAAATGAATGAAATGAATGAAATGAATGAAATGAATGAAATGAATGAAATGAATGAAATGAATGAAATGAATGAAATGAATGAAATGAATGAAATGAATGAAATGAATGAAATGAATGAAATGAATGAAATGAATGAAATGAATGAAATGAATGAAATGAATGAAATGAATGAAATGAATGAAATGAATGAAATGAATGAAATGAATGAAATGAATGAAATGAATGAAATGAATGAAATGAATGAAATGAATGAAATGAATGAAATGAATGAAATGAATGAAATGAATGAAATGAATGAAATGAATGAAATGAATGAAATGAATGAAATGAATGAAATGAATGAAATGAATGAAATGAATGAAATGAATGAAATGAATGAAATGAATGAAATGAATGAAATGAATGAAATGAATGAAATGAATGAAATGAATGAAATGAATGAAATGAATGAAATGAATGAAATGAATGAAATGAATGAAATGAATGAAATGAATGAAATGAATGAAATGAATGAAATGAATGAAATGAATGAAATGAATGAAATGAATGAAATGAATGAAATGAATGAAATGAATGAAATGAATGAAATGAATGAAATGAATGAAATGAATGAAATGAATGAAATGAATGAAATGAATGAAATGAATGAAATGAATGAAATGATGAATGAATGAAATGAATGAAATGAATGAAATGAATGAAATGAATGAAATGAATGAAATGAATGAATATGAATGAAATGAATGAAATGAATGAAATGAATGAAATGAATGAAATGAATGAAATGAATGAAATGAATGAAATGAATGAATGAATGAAATGAATGAAATGAATGAAATGAATGAAATGAATGAAATGATTGAAATGAATGAAATGAATGAAATGAATGAAATGAATGAAATGAATGAAATGAATGAAATGAATGAAATGAATGAAATGAATGAAATGAATGAAATGAATGAAATGAATGAATGATGAAATGAATGAATGAATGAAATGAATGAAATGAATGAAATGAATGAATGAATGAAATGAATGAAATGAATGAAATGAATGAAATGAATGAATGAATGAAATGAATGAAATGAATGAAATGAATGAAATGAATGAAATGAATGAATGAATGAAATGAATGAAATGAATGAAATGAATGAAATGAATGAAATGAATGAAATGAATGAAATGAAAGAAATGAATGAATGAATGAAATGAATGAAAGAATGAAATGAATGAATGAATGAAATGAATGAAATGAATGAAATGAATGAAATGAATGAAATGAATGAAATGAATGAAATGAATGAAATGAATGAATGAATGAAATGAATGAAATGAATGAAATGAATGAAATGAATGAAATGAATGAAATGAATAAATGAATGAAATAGAATGAAATGAATGAAATGAATGAATGAATGAAATGAATGAAATGAATGAAATGAATGAAATGAATGAAATGAATGAAATGAATGAAATGAATGAAATGAATGAAATGAATGAAATGAATGAAATGAATGAAATGAATGAAATGAATGAAATGAATGAAATGAATGAAATGAATGAAATGATGAAATGAATGAAATGAATGAAATGAATGAAATGAATGAAATGAATGAAATGAATGAAATGAATGAAATGGAATGAAATGAATGAAATGAATGAAATGAATGAAATGAATGAAATGAATGAAATGAATGAAATGAATGAAATGAATGAAATGAATGAATGAATGAAATGAATGAAATGAATGAAATGAATGAAATGATGAAATGAATGAAATGAATGAAATGAATGAAATGAATGAAATGAATGAAATGAATGAAATGAATGAATGAATGAAATGAATGAAATGAATTGAAATGAATGAATGAATGAAATGAATGAAATGAATGAAATGAATGAAATGAATGAAATGAATGAATGAATGAAATGAATGAAATGAATGAAATGAATGAAATGAATGAAATGAATGAAATGAATGAAATGAATGAAATGAATGAAATGAATGAAATGAATGAATGAATGAAATGAATGAAATGAATGAATGAATGAAATGAATGAAATGAATGAAATGAATGAAATGAATGAAATGAATGAAATGAATGAAATGAATGAAATGAATGAAATGAATGAAATGAATGAAATGAATGAAATGAATGAAATGAATGAAATGAATGAAATGAATGAAATGAATGAAATGAATGAAATAATGAAATGAATGAATGAATGAAATGAATGAAATGAATGAAATGAATGAAATGAATGAAATGAATGAAATGAATGAAATGAATGAAATGAATGAAATGAATGAAATGAATGAAATGAATGAAATGAATGAAATGAATGAAATGAATGAAATGAATGAAATGAATGAAATGAATGAAATGAATGAAATGAATGAAATGAATGAAATGATGAATGAATGAAATGAATGAAATGAATGAAATGAATGAAATGAATGAAATGAATGAAATGAATGAAATGAATGAAATGAATGAAATGAATGAAATGAATGAAATGAATGAATGAATGAAATGAATGAAATGAATGAAATGAATGAAATGAATGAAATGAATTGAAATGAATGAAATGAATGAAATGAATGAATGAATGAAATGAATGAAATGAATGAAATGAATGAAATGAATGAAATGAATGAAATGAATGAAATGAATGAAATGAATGAAATGAATGAAATGAAATGAAATGAATGAAATGAATGAAATGAATGAAATGAATGAAATGAATGAAATGAATGAAATGAATGAAATGAATGAAATGAATGAAATGAATGAAATGAATGAAATGAATGAAATGAATGAAATGAATGAAATGAATGAAATGAATGAAATGAATGAAATGAATGAAATGAATGAAATGAATGAAATGAATGAAATGAATGAAATGAATGAAATGATGAAAGAATGACATGAATGAAATGAATGAAATGAATGAAATGAATGAAATGAATGAAATGAATGAAATGAATGAAATGAATGAAATGAATGAAATGAATGAAATGAATGAAATGAATGAAATGAATGAATGAATGAAATGAATGAAATGAATGAAATGAATGAAATGAATGAAATGAATGAAATGAATGAATGAATGAAATGAATGAAATGAATGAAATGAATGAAATGAATGAATGAATGAAATGAATGAAATGAATGAAATGATGAAATGAATGAAATGAATGAAATGAATGAAATGAATGAAATGAATGAAATGAATGAAATGAATGAAATGAATGAAATGAATGAAATGAATGAAATGAATGAAATGAAAGAAATGAATGAATGAAAGAAGATGAATATGAATGAAATGAATGAAATGAATGAAATGAATGAAATGAATGAAATGAATGAAATGAATGAAATGAATGAAATGAATGAAATGAATGAAATGAATGAAATGAATGTAATGAATGAAAGAATGAAATGAATGAAATGAATGAAATGAATGAAATGAATGAAATGAATGAAATGATGAATGAATGAAATGAATGAAATGAATGAAATGAATGAAATGAATGAAATGAATGAATGAATGAAATGAATGAAATGAATGAATGAATGAAATGAATGAAATGAATGAAATGAATGAAATGAATGAATGATTGAAATGAATGAAATGAATGAAATGATGAAATGAATGAAATGAATGAATGAATGAAATGAATGAATATGAATGAAATGAATGAAATGAATGAAATGAATGAAATGATGAAATGAATGAAATGAATGAAATGAATGAAATGAATGAAATGAATGAAATGAATGAAATGAATGAAATGAATGAAATGAATGAAATGATGAAGAATGAAATGAATGAATGAATGAAATGAATGAAATGAATGAAATGAATGAAATGAATGAAATGAATGAAATGAATGAAATGATTGAAATGAATGAATGAATGAAATGAATGAAATGAATGAAATGAATGAAATGAATGAAATGAATGAAATGAATGAAATGAATGAAATGAATGAAATATGAAATGAATGAATGATGAATGAATGAAATGAATGAAATGAATGAAATGAATGAAATGAATGAAATGAATGAAATGAATGAAATGAATGAAATGAATGAAATGAATGAAATGAATGAAATGAATGAAATGAATGAAATGAATGAATGAATGAAATGAATGAAATGAATGAAATGAATGAAATGAATGAATGAAATGAAATGAATGAAATGAATGAAATGAATGAAATGAATGAAATGAATGAAATGAATGAAATGAATGAAATGAATGAAATGAATGAAATGAATGAAATGAATGAAATGAATGAAATGAATGAAATGAATGAATGAATGAAATGAATGAAATGAATGAAATGGAATGAAATGAATGAAATGAATGAAATGAAATGAAATGAATGAAATGAATGAAATGAATGAAATGAATGAAATGAATGAAATGAATGAATGAATGAAATGAATGAAAGAATGAATGAATGAATGAATGAAATGAATGAAATGAATGAAATGAATGAAATGAATGAAATGAATGAAATGAATGAAATGAATGAAATGAATGAAATGAATGAAATGAATGAAATGAATGAAATGAATGAAATGAATGAAATGAATGAAATGAATGAAATGAATGAAATGAATGAAATGAATGAAATGAATGAAATGAATGAAATGAATGAAATGAATGAAATGAATGAAATGAATGAAATGAATGAAATGAATGAAATGAATGAAATGAATGAATGAATGAAATGAATGAAATGAATGAAATGAATGAAATGAATGAAATGAATGAAATGAATGAAATGAATGAAATGATGAAATGAATGAAATGAATGAAATGAATGAAAAGAATGAAATGAATGAAATGAATGAATGAATGAAATGAATGAATGATGAAATGAATGAAAATGAATGAAATGAATGAAATGAATGAAATGAATGAAATGAATGAAATGAATGAATGAATGAAATGAATGAAATGAATGAAATGAATGAAATGAATGAAATGAATGAAATGAATGAAATGAATGAAATGAATGAAATGAATGAAATGAATGAAATGAATGAATGAATGAAATGAATGAAATGAATGAAATGAATGAAATGAATGAAATGAATGAAATGAATGAAATGAACGAAATGAACGAAATGAACGAAATGACAGACAATGAACGAATATGAACGAATGACTAATGAACGAAATGAACGAAATGAACGAAATGAACGAAATGAACGAAATGAACGAAATGAACGAAATGAACGAAAATGAACGAAATGAACGAAATGAACGAAATGAACGAAATGAACGAAATGAACGAAATGAACGAAATGAACGAAATGAACGGAAATGAACGAAATGAAACGAAATGAACGAAATGAAACGAAATGAACGAAATGAACGAAATGAACGAAATGAACGAAATGAAACGAAATGAACGAAATGAACGAAATGAACGAAATGAACGAATGAACGAAATGAACGAATGAACGAAATGAACGAAATGACGAATGAAACGAAATGAACGAAATGAACGAAATGAACGAAATGAACGAAATGAACGAAATGAACGAATGAATGAAATGACCGAAATGAACGAAATGAACGAAATGAACGAAATGAACGAAATGAACGAAATGAACGAAAGAACGAAATGAAACGAAATGAACGAAATGAACGAAATGAACGAAATGAACGAAATGAACGAAATGAACGAATGAACGAAATGAACGAAATGAACGAAATGAACGAAATGAACGAAATGAACGAAATGAACGAAATGAACGAAATGAACGAATGAACGAAATGAACGAAATGAACGAAATGAACGAAATGAACGAAATGAACGAAATGACGAAATGAACGAAATGAACGAAATGAACGAAATGACGAATGAACGAAATGAACGAAATGAACGAAATGAACGAAATGAACGAAATAGACGAAATTGAACGAAATGAACGAAATGAACGAAATGAACGAAATGAACGAAATGAACGAAATGAACGAAATGAACGAAATGAACGAAATGAACGAAATGAACGAAATGAACGAAATGAACGAAATGACGAAATGAACGAAATGACGAAATGAACGAAATGAACGAAATGAACGAAGACGAATTGAACGAAATGAACGAAATGAACGAATGAACGAAAATGAACGAAATGAACGAAATGACGAAATGAACGAAATGAACGAAATGTAACGAATGAACGAAATGAACGAAATGAACGAAATGAACGAAATGAACGAAATGAACGAAATGAACGAATGAACGAAATGAACGAAATGAACGAATGAATGAATCAATGAATCAAATGAATCAAATTGATTTAATTAATCCAGTGAATACAATGAATCAAATTAATGAAATGGATCAAATGAATAAAAGAATGGATGAACAAAATGAATAGAGTAAAAAATAAATGAAATGCATAAATAAAACAAACGAATCAAATAAACAAAATGAGTTGAAGTGATAAAATGAATAAAAGAAGTAACTGAGAAGAATGCATTGATTAAAATGAAAATTGAACAATGGTAAAAGGTTATTAATTAATATAAAGAAATAAATTGGAATCAAATAAATTATTTGGATGAAATAATTAAAGCTGAAAAATTAGTCAGACTATTAAATGAAGAAACTGAACAAAATAGAATAAACTGGAAAAAATGAATAAAATGCATACAATGAATAAAATAAGTTAAATGAATGATATTAATAAAATTCACAAAAAGAATAAACTGATCAGAGTGAATCCAAAGAATGAAACGAATAAAATAAGTAAAATGAACGCAGATGAACAAAACGAATAAAAAGATGCGGAATGAAATAATTAATTAAAATGAAATGGTCATATATTTGAAGCTAAAAACATTTTTGAATAAAGAAAATGAATAAACCGTATTGTACGAATTTGAGAACCATTGCATCAGAAAGTTTTTAAATGTTTTGAGAAGAGTCTAATAAATATGCAATGGACTTTCTAGGGCTTCCATCTTTTTTTGGTTTTATATTATTTATTATTTTTGTTTTCATGCTTCTTTACTTGACGGCGTCATTTTAAGATTATCTGGTATTTCTACTTTATTGTTGAACCTTAATTAGTTATCAGGCACCTGGAACGTTCAATTTGCTTTGGAATTCGAAGTTTTTGGTCGCATATTCCCGAAAAAAGATTTATGTACAGAATAGAATTTACTGGTCCAGTAGTAAAGTGAGACAAGGTCACATGTGCTTTCGAGCCCCTTGAACAGAGAACGACAGGGAGTATGCGATTATTGAATGAGACAGGTAGATATTTCAAATTTTTTATTTGCATTTAAAAATAGTGTGAAATGTCTAGGCTATGTCGATAGCATAAAAGCCGTGCATTCATTTGATTGCAATGCAGTCTCTTTCCATTCATCCTTATAGCTTTCATATTGTTTCGTTCGGAATTCTCGTGCAGGAAATATGGATAAATAAGTCCTATACAGACCAATACTGTGAAAAAGAAATGGTTCAAACTACTCAGTATATCTAGATATGGACGACGAGAAGTTAGAAGACACATTGTAGTTGAATCCCCCATCGAGAGTGGGTACTTTGGGAGACTTCTTTTCCTGGATCTAATTTGTGGATGTTTTTGGTCTTTGATCCTTTATTTTTCATAAAAGTTCGTACCAATACAACGAATGTGCAGCTGATACAACTCATGGTTCATTCGCCTGTTCAACGTTCCGTCTTCCATCTGCACGCCATCATAGATGGTACGCAACACCTTTCGTTCGAAAACTCAACAATCCCTTTCCTTCGATAATCGTTTTAGTTTTTTGATTTCTGCTGAGCGATTCGGCTTGGAGAGCGTTCACCGCAAACCTTTGCCAAAAAACACGTTTCGGGGGATAGGCTATAACTTCACCAACCTTAAATACTTTTTTAATTCAATCTGTTTTTTTCGAACTTCAATTCTACTACTAACGAACTGTTTATCGCATTTTCAAATAAAATTTGCCTAAAACACTTAAAAAAATCACGAACTTGGCTCACTTTTTCGCCACAACTTTGTATATAACCCCTTAATCAATCATTTTCTACTTGTTGACGTTGCAATAGAATGTTCTAGGTCTTTCTAGAATTCTCTCGAAGACATAAATCAATATTATTTTGCCATCCGACCCATCAGTTTGTTAAGTTTGAGCGGATGTTGTTCGCTATCTACCGCTAGTTTGTGGCAGAACACTGTAAAAGTTCCTGAACTTCACGGTTTGTTTTACCACTTGCATTCAACCGTTTGATGAGATTTCGCCCCTCGACTGTACAGTGCCTCGAACGACCCATTTTCGTGAAATACTACAATATGCAAACTTATAATTTCGGGTTATTTCTAAGCGTAGGAATACTATTCTGAACAAAATAGATTAACTAAACTGAAAATCTTGGAAACTTTAGCAATTTGAAAACCTTTTGCGGTAGCGCTGCTATTTTTACGAACAGCTTTATATCGACTTTCTTCCGAAATGACAGCTGTGTTTCGTAAACAATAAGCCTATGATTCCAAATGGTGGCGTGTTCTACTCTTCGTACTATAGGTCACTTACAAAAACATATAATGTTATTGGAGAATAGAACGGATGGGAGTATTTTACATTAAACTCGAAAAATATTTGCGCTGCTATTTTTTCGAACAGCGCTGTATGCCAGAATAGGTTTTTAAGAGCATTTAAAGATTTTTTGTGTTATCAATTATAAAAATAGCCACACGGTGGGATTGAAAATTTTGCAAAATAAGAACAGTGAAGTAAGGGGCTATTTATGACGTACATTTGAGCGCTAAATTGATGGCGTAATTAGTACACAAGGCCACGTTCTCAAGTTATGCACTTCTTATGTAAAGTAGGGTTACCAACCGTCCTTATTTTAAAGGACATGTCCTTAATTTGGATGATTTGGGAAAGTGTTCTAACTTTTACATCAAATGTCCTTAGTTTTAGTCAAGGGTATATTTGAAATCAATCAGATTAAGTTCGTCCAAGCGAATGAAACATTTTATTTGCCATTTTAGTTGATCACTGCCCTACAGTACATTTGATTTCTAATGTTCAGATTGATGATTCAAAAGCATTAATAAAGTTTATTGATTTAAGTAATGTTTCAGACTAAAGTATGTGTCGTCTTTCCAAATATCCATACAAATTTTAATGCAGATGAGCAAAATTTGTTAGCCTCGGTAAAGATAATGTCTTCAATGAAATTATACAATATAATACAGAGCATCTCTTGAAAAAAAAACAATTTTGGTACTTAAATCTCTTGGAAATAGTTACAGAGAATTAACTCAAAACATTATTTAAAGGCTTGGTATCTTCGGTAAAGTTGTTGATGATATTAAAAACAACTTTTTTAAAGACACAAAAATCTTCAAATGCTCATAAAAACCGATTCTGACATACTAGAAACAAGCGGAAAACGCCATTTTTTATCACACAAAAACCTTCAAATGCTCATACATACATACATACATACATGCATACATACATACATACATACATGCATGCATACATACATACATACATACATACATACATACATACATACATACATACATACATACATACATACATACATACATACATACATACATACATACATACATACATACATACATACATACATACATACATACATACATACATACATACATACATACATACATACATACATACATACATACATACATACATACATACATACATACATACATACATACATACATACATACATACATACATACATACATACATACTTACATACATACATACATACATACATACATACATACATACATACATACATACATACATACATACATACATACATACATACATACATACATACATACATACATACATACATACATACATACATACATACATACATACATACATACATACATACATACATACATACATACATACATACATACATACATACATACATACATACATACATACATACATACATACATACATACATACATACATACATACATACATACATACATACATACATACATACATACATACATACATACATACATACATACATACATACATACATACATACTTACATACATACATACATACATACATACATACATACATACATACATACATACATACATACATACATACATACATACATACATACATACATACATACATACATACATACATACATACATACATACATACATACATACATACATACATACATACATACATACATACATACATACATACATACATACATACATACATACATACATACATACATACATACATACATACATACATACATACATACATACATACATACATACATACATGGGGGCAGCAGGGACAGGAAGGACAGGAGTCTAGGGGCCTAACGAACCCCCCCCCCCACAGCCCTACTGCGAGTTGGGGAGTTTTGCTAGGATATGGTGGGGCTAAGATTGGGCTCTTCTGAACCTCTAAAAAAAGCCATAACTCCGAAAGCAGCTCCGACGAAGCGAGTCTGTGCCGCTTCTGCTAAGATCCTAAGATTCCAATAATCTAAGATCTGGGCAATAAAAGCACTCTAGCCCAACCGGAGTGCCAACCGGCACATCAGGATCGACGCCAGTAACATCTTGATTATGGTATACTGGCCATGGCGAACGGCAACGGACAGGACACGGATGACGAAAAGGATGGCGACTTAGGGCTGACAGGCGTGCTGTTCTACTCCCTGAGTAAGGAAGGATGACACCGACTTGAAATGGCGAGTGGGCTAACAGCATGGCTGCCTCCGTTCCAACAAAACCCTGGCAGGTCTCCGGGTACGTTCGAAACTCGCCATCATTTGGTTGGTGGTACTAGGTTCGGTTGAAGCATTCCCGATTTACGCCGATCCGGCTCTGAACACTACTCCCCATGAGAGATGGTGTCAACCCTTGCATGACCTCACTGCTGCTTTTCGGCAGCATAGATAATCATGGGATCGCGAGAGGCGACTATGTGCAGCGAGTGGAGATAGCGGCCCGGAGTTGAGACCCAATAAAATAAAATGGAGAAACAACAAGCAACCGATATAAATGGAGCAGGCACGGCAAATCCGTTTGCCAGAGGTGGGTTGGTGAGGTCACTACCACCAATAGTAGCTGAAGTCACCCAGCAAGAGCAGGAGGAGGGGAAGCCGAAGCAACAGCAACAGCAGCAACAAAAACAGCCGGAGCAGAGCGGAAGGAGCTACACCCCACAAACGCCAAAGGTAGTGGTAGCGAGGCACTTGGTGGAGGAGCTCCACAAGTTCGTGGACATGAGAAACAATGTCCACAAAGACATTAAGGAGATGGTCATCAAAATCCGGAAGGCGCTACTGTCTGCCGTGAAAGAGTACGATACGGCAACGCAGAGGGCAGATTCAGCTGAGCGAGCATCCGCGTCGGCTAAGGCCACTATCCTCCTAGCCCCTCCGAAACAGGGTAAGGAGAGGCAGATTGGAGTGGAGAACACGCCAGTTCCCATAACTCCAAAGAGGACAAGATCCTCACCAGGAGAAGAAAGACCAGGCGGGTCAAAGAGGCAGACGCTCGAGGATGCTGTTGCTGCCGAAGAAAAGGACGCCACCTTACAGGGTGAAAGCTGGAGCACCGTTGTAGGTCGGAAGGAGAAACGCGGGAAACAGCAAAAAAAGAAGGAGGAGCGAAAAGGGGAGCAGAAGAGGAAATCAGAACCCTCGGCTCGTCAGAAGGCGCCTAAGGGAGAAGCCGTGCTCGTCAAAGCAAATGACGAGACTACGTACGCAGCACTGCTCAAAAAGGTCAGAGAGGACCCGGAGCTGAAAGATTTGGGGGAAAACGTGTTAAGAGTCAGGCGTACCCAAAAAAATGAGATGCTCCTCGAGCTTAAGAAGAATACTACGACTAGTAGCTCTGCCTTGCAGGAGACTATAACTAAATCAATGGGCGGAAAGGCAGAAGTTAAAGCCTTAAGCCCGGAGATGGTAATCGTGTGCAAAGACCTCGACGAAATAACGACGGAAGACGAGCTGAGAGGTGCTATGAAGCAGCAGTGCAAATTGGGCGAGGTGCACATGACGATCCGGTTAAGGAAGGGATACGGAGGAACGCAGATAGCGATGATACGTTTACCGGTAACCGCTGCAGACAAGGCACTGGAGGTAGGTAAGGTTACAGTTGGATGGTCGAGATGCCTACTGAGAGCCGCCCCACGAGTAAACAAACAAGCAGAGAAATGCTTCAAATGTTTAGGCTTTGGACATTTAGCAGGGGCTTGCAAAGGCCCGGACAGATCCGGGATGTGCTGGAAATGCGGAGAGACGGGCCATCTTGCGAGAGACTGCACGCAGAGGCCGAAGTGCTTGCTTTGCACCCCAGCGGAAGGAAACGACCATCAGACGGGTGGCTTTAAATGCCCAGCGTACAAGAAGGCGACTGCAGGCCAACGGTGATGGAGATGACCCAGATAAACCTGAATCACTGTGATACCGCACAGCAACTGTTGTGGCAGTCTACGACAGAAACTATGTGCGATGTCGCTTTGATCACAGAGCCTTATCAAGTCCCCCCTAATAACGGTAACTGGGTGGCGGATAGATCAGGAACCGCAGCGATACAAGTAATGGGAAGATTCCCTATCCAAGAAGTGGTAGAACGTTCCTATGAGGGTTTCGTGATAGCCAAAATCAACGGCATCTTCGTATGTAGCTGTTACGCTCCCCCAAGGTGGACAGTAGAGCAGTTCAGCCTAATGCTGGAGCAGTTAATCGAGCAGTTGATCGATCGGAAGCCGGTAGTCATTGGTGGTGACTTCAACGCCTGGGCTGTGGAATGGGGCAGTAGAGTAACCAACGCAAGAGGGTGTATCCTGCAGGAAGCTCTAGCGAAGTTAGACGTACGATTGTGCAATGAAGGCTCTGTTAGTACATTTCGGAGAGACGGGAGGGAGTCCATCATAGACGTCACATTCTGTAGTCCCTCATTGACGGCGAACATGAATTGGAGAGTATGCGAAACGTATACGCATAGTGACCACCAGGAGATTCGCTACCGTATCGGCCAACGGAACCCCGCGGCAGTACAGAGAAGGGTGACCGGCGAACGAAAGTGGAAGACGAAAGCCTTCAACAAAGACCTCTTTGTTGAGGCACTTCGGCCGAACGGCGGGACCGAGAACGTGGATGCGGCTGACCTAACAAGAAGGATTGTGGCGGCTTGTGACGCCACAATGCCGCGAAAACTGGAACCACGCAACAAACGGCGTCCAGCTTACTGGTGGAACGAGACGATTAGTACGTTACGCGCTGCTTGTCTCAGAGCCAGAAGGCGGGCCCAAAGAGCAAGGTCGGAACCAGATAGAGAAGAGCATAAGGCATCGTTTCGGGAAGCTAGGGCCGCTCTAAAACGGGAGATCAGACTTAGCAAGTCAGAGTGCCACAAGGAGCTATGCCGAGAGGTAGACGCCAATCCCTGGGGTGACGCATACCGAGTCGTGATGGCGAAAATGAAGGGTCCAACGACGCCAGTCGAAATGTGTCCGAGCAAGCTGAAGATAATCGTCGAGGGTCTTTTCCCGAAGCACGATCCAACTATATGGCCACCGTCACCGCACGGCGAGGAAGAAGGAACAAACATGGATCAGCAAGTGACTAACGACGAGCTAGTAGAAGCATCGAAGCGCCTAAAACCAAAGAAAGCCCCTGGTCCGGATGGAATACCAAACGTGGTACTGAAAGCTGCGATCCTGGCATATCCGGACATGTTCAGGATAGTGATGCAGAAGTGCCTAAATGAAGGCAACTTCCCCGAAATGTGGAAGGTCCAGAAGCTGGTGTTGCTGCCGAAGCCAGGGAAGCCACCTGGCGACCCGACCTCGTACAGACCCATATGCCTGCTGGATACACTCGGAAAACTCCTGGAAAGGATCATTCTTAACAGGTTGACGAAATTCACGGAAGGTGAGCGCGGACGATCCAAGATGCAGTTTGGTTTCCGCAAAGGAGCATCGACAGTGGATGCAATTCGGATAGTGCTCGAGAGTGCCGAGAAGTCATCTAAACAGAAGCGAAGAGGAGATCGATACTGCGCTGTGGTCACGATAGATGTGAAGAACGCGTTCAACAGTGCCAGCTGGGAAGCCATCGCTGCAGCGCTGCATAGAATGAGGGTTCCCGACTATCTGTGCCAGATCCTGAAGAGCTACTTTCAGAGCAGAGTGCTACTGTACGAGACGAGCGAAGGACAGAAGTCATTGCGTGTCACAGCGGGCGTTCCTCAGGGCTCCATTCTCGGTCCAACCCTTTGGAACGGGATGTACGATGGGGTGTTAACGCTGCAGCTGCCTAGGAAAGTGAAAATCGTAGGTTTCGCGGACGACGTGTCACTAACGGTGATGGGTGAGACACTTGAAGAAGTGGAGGTGTCGGTGACGGAGACAATAGACGCGATCGAGAGCTGGATGAACGGGGTTAAGCTGCAAATAGCTCACCACAAGACGGAGGTGTTGTTGGTCAGTAACTGCAGATCGGTCCAACGGATGCAGATCGACGTCGGAGGGCACGTGATTGCATCGAAACGTGCATTGAAGCAATTGGGAGTTATAATCGACGACCGGTTGAGCTTCAACAACCACGTTGATTACGCCTGTGAAAAGTCGGCGAAGGCAACGAACGCAATAGCGAGAATCATGCCAAACGTCGGCGGTCCGAGAAGCAGCACGAGACGTCTGCTATCTACTGTTTCGTCATCGATACTCCGATATGGGGTTCCTGCCTGGAGTGCTGCGCTGAAAACCAAGCGGAACCGTGAAAAGCTAAACAGGACATTCCGACTAATGGCCGTACGAGTCGCGAGTGCCTACAGAACAATATCGTCGGAGGCAGTATGCGTTATCGCCGGGATGATCCCCATCTGCATTACCCTGGCGGAGGACGTGGAATGCTATCAGCGGAGAAATGCACGTAACGCTAGGAGACAGGTTCGAGCGGACTCGTTGGCTAAATGGCAACAGGAGTGGGACAACGCGGAGAAAGGCAGGTGGACCCACCGACTCATCCCAAATGTATCGGCCTGGGTACATAGGAAGCATGGAGAGGTGAACTTCCATTTGACGCAGTTTTTGTCCGGGCACGGATGCTTCCGGAAGTACTTGCATCGGTTTGGACATGCTTCGTCACCCCTTTGCCCGGGTTGTGCGACCGTGCAGGAGACACCGGAACACGTGGTCTTCGAATGCCCTAGATTCGAAGAAGTTCGTAGGGGTATACCTGGTATGACAGCGGACAATATCGTCGAAGAGATGTGCCGTGACGAACATACCTGGGACGCTGTCAACAGAGTGGTCTCGAGCATACTCTCCGAGTTGCAGAGGAAGTGGCGTAGAGACCAACAAGAAACCGCAAATCGGGTTTCGAGAGAAATTCCGCCGCCGGGGAACTCTCCAACTGTGTAGACTAGGTCCACCGCCGGGGACCAGTTGAGTAGTGCGTGATGTAGCACCGAGTTGGGTCGTCGGGGCGCATGGGAACCGGACGTCAAGCTTCACCGGAATCGCTGAACCGACCTCGACATCCTTCCGGGTAGCTCGTGAGTAGGCTATATCCACCGCCGGGGATTGGACCGAGTAGACCGCGTCGCAGAGCTAGCAGTGGGTCGTTGGGGCGCCGGTGAACCGGAAGTTACGCTCCAACCGGAATCGCCGGATAGACCTCAGCACCTACTGTATGGCCCGTTGAGTAGGCTAGATCCACCGCCGGGGACTAGATCGAGTAGATCGGGCGAAACGGAACGAGAGGAAGCCAAAGAGCTCATGAAATAGTGGTGCTAAAACAAAAGAAGAATCGGTACCGGGGGAGCCTCCTTCGCCGGGGAACTCTCCGTCGGCGTAAGCTAGATCCACCGCCGGGGACTAGACTGAGTAGACCGCGACGAAATACCACCAGTCGCAGGTCGTCGGGGCATCAGCGAACCGGACGCTCTGCTCCACCGGAATCGCCGAACTTACCTCGACATCTGGTTGGTTGGCTCGGTTTCGGGAGAACTTCTCTCGCCGGGGAATTCTCCGTCGGAGTAGGCTAGGTCCATCGTCGGGGACTAGACCGAGTAGTTCGCGAACAAGTCTGGTGCTCAAAGAGTAAACGGCGTTGAATGGTGCGAGAAGGGAGTTGCGGTGCTAACCGGCACAAGCGAGCCGCAGGGCTCGGTGAATTAGACAGTCAGAAGTTTGCCGCTCAGACTGTACTCGTAGGGGAGGAGTACTAAGCCTCGACTCACAGCCAGCTTTCCGACTGCCATGCAGAGCTTGCCAGTCTGTGTGGATGGTAGAGAATTGGTGGTGTGTAGAGGAGTGGGGCTGTCACCCTACGGAAGAAACGAACTAGGAAGTAGTTGAATTAGAGTGCGTGCTATGCACATAAAAACCCCTCAACGAAGTAATGCCGTAAGGTAGTGCCGGGGAGGAATCAGGTTCTGGGCAAGAGCAGTGGTTTTTAGCGGGTCGGGTGATGGCAGCCCAAACCCGTTCCCTGACAATGGGGTTTTTGTACATTTTTCCTCACTCAGGGTTTTTCTGAAATTTTTTTTACTGCTCTCAAAAAAAAAAAAAAAAAAAAAAAAAACATACATACATACATACATACATACATACATACATACATACATACATACATACATACATACATACATACATACATACATACATACATACATACATACATACATACATACATACATACATACATACATACATACATACATACATACATACATACATACATACATACATACATACATACATACATACATACATACATACATACATACATACATACATACATACATACATACATACATACATACATACATACATACATACATACATACATACATACATACATACATACATACATACATACATACATACATACATACATACATACATACATACATACATACATACATACATACATACATACATACATACATACATACATACATACATACATACATACATACATACATACATACATACATACATACATACATACATACATACATACATACATACATACATACATACATACATACATACATACATACATACATACATACATACATACATACATACATACATACATACATACATACATACATACATACATACATACATACATACATACATACATACATACATACATACATACATACATACATACATACATACATACATACATACATACATACATACATACATACATACATACATACATACATACATACATACATACATACATACATACATACATACATACATACATACATACATACATACATACATACATACATACATACATACATACATACATACATACATACATACATACATACATACATACATACATACATACATACATACATACATACATACATACATACATACATACATACATACATACATACATACATACATACATACATACATACATACATACATACATACATACATACATACATACATACATACATACATACATACATACATACATACATACATACATACATACATACATACATACATACATACATACATACATACATACATACATACATACATACATACATACATACATACATACATACATACATACATACATACATACATACATACATACATACATACATACATACATACATACATACATACATACATACATACATACATACATACATACATACATACATACATACATACATACATACATACATACATACATACATACATACATACATACATACATACATACATACATACATACATACATACATACATACATACATACATACATACATACATACATACATACATACATACATACATACATACATACATACATACATACATACATACATACATACATACATACATACATACATACATACATACATACATACATACATACATACATACATACATACATACATACATACATACATACATACATACATACATACATACATACATACATACATACATACATACATACATACATACATACATACATACATACATACATACATACATACATACATACATACATACATACATACATACATACATACATACATACATACATACATACATACATACATACATACATACATACATACATACATACATACATACATACATACATACATACATACATACATACATACATACATACATACATACATACATACATACATACATACATACATACATACATACATACATACATACATACATACATACATACATACATACATACATACATACATACATACATACATACATACATACATACATACATACATACATACATACATACATACATACATACATACATACATACATACATACATACATACATACATACATACATACATACATACATACATACATACATACATACATACATACATACATACATACATACATACATACATACATACATACATACATACATACATACATACATACATACATACATACATACATACATACATACATACATACATACATACATACATACATACATACATACATACATACATACATACATACATACATACATACATACATACATACATACATACATACATACATACATACATACATACATACATACATACATACATACATACATACATACATACATACATACATACATACATACATACATACATACATACATACATACATACATACATACATACATACATACATACATACATACATACATACATACATACATACATACATACATACATACATACATACATACATACATACATACATACATACATACATACATACATACATACATACATACATACATACATACATACATACATACATACATACATACATACATACATACATACATACATACATACATACATACATACATACATACATACATACATACATACATACATACATACATACATACATACATACATACATACATACATACATACATACATACATACATACATACATACATACATACATACATACATACATACATACATACATACATACATACATACATACATACATACATACATACATACATACATACATACATACATACATACATACATACATACATACATACATACATACATACATACATACATACATACATACATACATACATACATACATACATACATACATACATACATACATACATACATACATACATACATACATACATACATACATACATACATACATACATACATACATACATACATACATACATACATACATACATACATACATACATACATACATACATACATACATACATACATACATACATACATACATACATACATACATACATACATACATACATACATACATACATACATACATACATACATACATACATACATACATACATACATACATACATACATACATACATACATACATACATACATACATACATACATACATACATACATACATACATACATACATACATACATACATACATACATACATACATACATACATACATACATACATACATACATACATACATACATACATACATACATACATACATACATACATACATACATACATACATACATACATACATACATACATACATACATACATACATACATACATACATACATACATACATACATACATACATACATACATACATACATACATACATACATACATACATACATACATACATACATACATACATACATACATACATACATACATACATACATACATACATACATACATACATACATACATACATACATACATACATACATACATACATACATACATACATACATACATACATACATACATACATACATACATACATACATACATACATACATACATACATACATACATACATACATACATACATACATACATACATACATACATACATACATACATACATACATACATACATACATACATACATACATACATACATACATACATACATACATACATACATACATACATACATACATACATACATACATACATACATACATACATACATACATACATACATACATACATACATACATACATACATACATACATACATACATACATACATACATACATACATACATACATACATACATACATACATACATACATACATACATACATACATACATACATACATACATACATACATACATACATACATACATACATACATACATACATACATGGGGGGCAGCAGGGACAGGAAGGACAGGAGTCTAGGGGCCTAACGAACCCCCTCCCCACAGCCCTACTGCGAGTTGGGGAGTTTTGCTAGGATATGGTGGGGCTAAGATTGGGCTCTTCTGAACCTCTAAAAAATGCCATAACTCCGAAAGCAGCTCCGACGAAGCGAGTCTGTGCCGCTTCTGCTAAGATCCTAAGATTCCAATAATCTAAGATCTGGGCAATAAAAGCACTCTAGCCCAACCGGAGTGCCAACCGGCACATCAGGATCGACGCCAGTAACATCTTGATTATGGTATACTGGCCATGGCGAACGGCAACGGACAGGACACGGATGACGGAAAGGATGGCGACTTAGGGCTGACAGACGTGCTGTTCTACTCCCTGAGTAAGGAAGGATGACACCGACTTGAAATGGCGAGTGGGCTAACAGCATGGCTGCCTCCGTTCCAACAAAACCCTGGCAGGTCTCCGGGTACGTTCGAATCTCGCCATCATTTGGTTGGTGGTACTAGGTTCGGTTGAAGCATTCCCGATTTACGCCGATCCGGCTCTGAACACTACTCCCCATGAGAGATGGTGTCAACCCTTGCATGACCTCACTGCTGCTTTTCGGCAGCATAGATAATCATGGGATCACGAGAGGCGACTATGTGCAGCGAGTGGAGATAGCGGCCCGGAGTTGGGACCCAATAAAATAAAATGGAGAAACAACAAGCAACCGATATAAATGGAGCAGGCACGGCAAATCCGTTTGCCAGAGGTGGGTTGGTGAGGTCACCACCACCAATAGTAGCTGAAGTCACCCAGCAAGAGCAGGAGGAGGGGAAGCCGAAGCAACAGCAACAGCAGCAACAAAAACAGCCGGAGCAGAGCGGAAGGAGCTACACCCCACAAACGCCAAAGGTAGTGGTAGCGAGGCACTTGGTGGAGGAGCTCCACAAGTTCGTGGACATGAGAAACAATGTCCACAAAGACATTAAGGAGATGGTCATCAAAATCCGGAAGGCGCTACTGTCTGCCGTGAAAGAGTACGATACGGCAACGCAGAGGGCAGATTCAGCTGAGCGAGCATCCGCGTCGGCTAAGGCTACTATCCTCCTAGCCCCTCCGAAACAGGGTAAGGAGAGGCAGATTGGAGTGGAGAACACGCCAGTTCCCATAACTCCAAAGAGGACAAGATCCTCACCAGGAGAAGAAAGACCAGGCGGGTCAAAGAGGCAGACGCTCGAGGATGCTGTTGCTGCCGAAGAAAAGGACGCCACCTTACAGGGTGAAAGCTGGAGCACCGTTGTAGGTCGGAAGGAGAAACGCGGGAAACAGCAAAAAAAGAAGGAGGAGCGAAAAGGGGAGCAGAAGAGGAAATCAGAACCCTCGGCTCGTCAGAAGGCGCCTAAGGGAGAAGCCGTGCTCGTCAAAGCAAATGACGAGACTACGTACGCAGCACTGCTCAAAAAGGTCAGAGAGGACCCGGAGCTGAAAGATTTGGGGGAAAACGTGTTAAGAGTCAGGCGTACCCAAAAAAATGAGATGCTCCTCGAGCTTAAGAAGAATACTACGACTAGTAGCTCTGCCTTGCAGGAGACTATAACTAAATCAATGGGCGGAAAGGCAGAAGTTAAAGCCTTAAGCCCGGAGATGGTAATCGTGTGCAAAGACCTCGACGAAATAACGACGGAAGACGAGCTGAGAGGTGCTATGAAGCAGCAGTGCAAACTGGGCGAGGTGCACATGACGATCCGGCTAAGGAAGGGATACGGAGGAACGCAGATAGCGATGATACGTTTACCGGTAACCGCTGCAGACAAGGCACTGGAGGTAGGTAAGGTTACAGTTGGATGGTCGAGATGCCTACTGAGAGCCGCCCCACGAGTAAACAAACAAGCAGAGAAATGCTTCAAATGTTTAGGCTTTGGACATTTAGCAGGGGCTTGCAAAGGCCCGGACAGATCCGGGATGTGCTGGAAATGCGGAGAGACGGGCCATCTTGCGAGAGACTGCACGCAGAGGCCGAAGTGCTTGCTTTGCACCCCAGCGGAAGGGAACGACCATCAGACGGGTGGCTTTAAATGCCCAGCGTACAAGAAGGCGACTGCAGGCCAACGGTGATGGAGATGACCCAGATAAACCTGAATCACTGTGATACCGCACAGCAACTGTTGTGGCAGTCTACGACAGAAACTATGTGCGATGTCGCTTTGATCGCAGAGCCTTATCAAGTCCCCCCTAATAACGGTAACTGGGTGGCGGATAGATCAGGAACCGCAGCGATACAAGTAATGGGAAGATTCCCTATCCAAGAAGTGGTAGAACGTTCCTATGAGGGTTTCGTGATAGCCAAAATCAACGGCATCTTCGTATGTAGCTGTTACGCTCCCCCAAGGTGGACAGTAGAGCAGTTCAGCCTAATGCTGGAGCAGTTAACCGAGCAGTTGATCGATCGGAAGCCGGTAGTCATTGGTGGTGACTTCAACGCCTGGGCTGTGGAATGGGGCAGTAGAGTAACCAACACAAGAGGGTGTATCCTGCAGGAAGCTCTAGCGAAGTTAGACGTACGATTGTGCAATGAAGGCTCTGTTAGTACATTTCGGAGAGACGGGAGGGAGTCCATCATAGACGTCACATTCTGTAGTCCCTCATTGACGGCGAACATGAATTGGAGAGTATGCGAAACGTATACGCATAGTGACCACCAGGAGATTCGCTACCGTATCGGCCAACGGAACCCCGCGGCAGTACAGAGAAGGGTGACCGGCGAACGAAAGTGGAAGACGAAAGCCTTCAACAAAGACCTCTTTGTTGAGGCACTTCGGCCGAACGGCGGGACCGAGAACGTGGATGCGGCTGACCTAACAAGAAGGATTGTGGCGGCTTGTGACGCCACAATGCCGCGAAAACTGGAACCACGCAACAAACGGCGTCCAGCTTACTGGTGGAACGAGACGCTTAGTACGTTACGCGCTGCTTGTCTCAGAGCCAGAAGGCGGGCCCAAAGAGCAAGGTCGGAACCAGATAGAGAAGAGCATAAGGCATCGTTTCGGGAAGCTAGGGCCGCTCTAAAACGGGAGATCAGACTTAGCAAGTCAGAGTGCCACAAGGAGCTATGCCGAGAAGTAGACGCCAATCCCTGGGGTGACGCATACCGAGTCGTGATGGCGAAAATGAAGGGTCCAACGACGCCAGTCGAAATGTGTCCGAGCAAGCTGAAGATAATCGTCGAGGGTCTTTTCCCGAAGCACGATCCAACTATATGGCCACCGTCACCGCACGGCGAGGAAGAAGGAACAAACATGGATCGGCAAGTGACTAACGACGAGCTAGTAGAAGCATCGAAGCGCCTAAAACCAAAGAAAGCCCCTGGTCCGGATGGAATACCAAACGTGGTACTGAAAGCTGCGATCCTGGCATATCCGGACATGTTCAGAATAGTGATGCAGAAGTGCCTAAATGAAGGCAACTTCCCCGAAATGTGGAAGGTCCAGAAGCTGGTGTTGCTGCCGAAGCCAGGGAAGCCACCTGGCGACCCGACCTCGTACAGACTCATATGCCTGCTGGATACACTCGGAAAACTCCTGGAAAGGATCATTCTTAACAGGTTGACGAAATTCACGGAAGGTGAGCGCGGACTGTCCAAGATGCAGTTTGGTTTCCGCAAAGGAGCATCGACAGTGGATGCAATTCGGATAGTGCTCGAGAGTGCCGAGAAGTCATCTAAACAGAAGCGAAGAGGAGATCGATACTGCGCTGTGGTCACGATAGATGTGAAGAACGCGTTCAACAGTGCCAGCTGGGAAGCCATCGCTGCAGCGCTGCATAGAATGAGGGTTCCCGACTATCTGTGCCAGATCCTGAAGAGCTACTTTCAGAGCAGAGTGCTACTGTACGAGACGAGCGAAGGACAGAAGTCATTGCGTGTCACAGCGGGCGTTCCTCAGGGCTCCATTCTCGGTCCAACCCTTTGGAACGGGATGTACGATGGGGTGTTAACGCTGCAGCTGCCTAGGAAAGTGAAAATCGTAGGTTTCGCGGACGACGTGTCACTAACGGTGATGGGTGAGACACTTGAAGAAGTGGAGGTGTCGGTGACGGAGACAATAGACGCGATCGAGAGCTGGATGAACGGGGTTAAGCTGCAAATAGCTCGCCACAAGACGGAGGTGTTGTTGGTCAGTAACTGCAGATCGGTCCAACGGATGCAGATCGACGTCGGAGGGCACGTGATTGCATCGAAACGTGCATTGAAGCAATTGGGAGTTATAATCGACGACCGGTTGAGCTTCAACAACCACGTTGATTACGCCTGTGGAAAGTCGGCGAAGGCAACGAACGCAATAGCGAGAATCATGCCAAACGTCGGCGGTCCGAGAAGCAGCACGAGACGTCTGCTATCTACTGTTTCGTCATCGATACTCCGATATGGGGTTCCTGCCTGGAGTGCTGCGCTGAAAACCAAGCGGAACCGTGAAAAGCTAAACAGGACATTCCGACTGATGGCCGTACGAGTCGCGAGTGCCTACAGAACAATATCGTCGGAGGCAGTATGCGTTATCGCCAGGATGATCCCCATCTGCATTACCCTGGCGGAGGACGTGGAATGCTATCAGCGGAGAAATGCACGTAACGCTAGGAGACAGGTTCGAGCGGACTCGTTGGCTAAATGGCAACAGGAGTGGGACAACGCGGAGAAAGGAAGGTGGACCCACCGACTCATCCCAAATTTATCGGCCTGGGTACATAGGAAGCATGGAGAGGTGAACTTCCATTTGACGCAGTTTTTGTCCGGGCACGGATGCTTCCGGAAGTACTTGCATCGGTTTGGACATGCTTCGTCACCCCTTTGCCCGGGTTGTGCGACCGTGCAGGAGACACCGGAACACGTGGTCTTCGAATGCCCTAGATTCGAAGAAGTTCGTAGGGGTATACCTGGTATGACAGCGGACAATATCGTCGAAGAGATGTGCCGTGACGAACATACCTGGGACGCTGTCAACAGAGTGGTCTCGAGCATACTCTCCGAGTTACAGAGGAAGTGGCGTAGAGACCAACAAGAAACCGCAAATCGGGTTTCGAGAGAAATTCCGCCGCCGGGGAACTCTCCAACTGTGTAGACTAGGTCCACCGCCGGGGACCAGTTGAGTAGTGCGTGATGTAGCACCGAGTTGGGTCGTCGGGGCGCCTGGGAACCGGACGTCAAGCTTCACCGGAATCGCTGAACCGACCTCGACATCCTTCCGGGTAGCTCGTGAGTAGGCTATATCCACCGCCGGGGATTGGACCGAGTAGACCGCGTCGCAGAGCTAGCAGTGGGTCGTTGGGGCGCCGGTGAACCGGAAGTTACGCTCCAACCGGAATCGCCGGATAGACCTCAGCACCTACTGTATGGCCCGTTGAGTAGGCTAGATCCACCGCCGGGGACTAGATCGAGTAGATCGGGCGAAACGGAACGAGAGGAAGCCAAAGAGCTCATGAAATTGTGGTGCTAAAACAAAAGAAGAATCGGTACCGGGGGAGCCTCCTTCGCCGGGGAACTCTCCGTCAGCGTAAGCTAGATCCACCGCCGGGGACTAGACTGAGTAGACCGCGACGAAATACCACCAGTCGCAGGTCGTCGGGGCACCAGCGAACCGGACGCTCTGCTCCACCGGAATCGCCGAACTGACCTCGACATCTGGTTGGTTGGCTCGGTTTCGGGAGAACTTCTCTCGCCGGGGAATTCTCCGTCGGAGTAGGCTAGGTCCATCGTCGGGGACTAGACCGAGTAGTTCGCGAACAAGTCTGGTGCTCAAAGAGTAAACGGCGTTGAATGGTGCGAGAAGGGAGTTGCGGTGCTAACCGGCACAAGCGAGCCGCAGGGCTCAGTGAATTAGACAGTCAGAAGTTTGCCGCTCAGACTGTACTCGTAGGGGAGGAGTACTAAGCCTCGACTCACAGCCAGCTTTCCGACTGCCATGCAGAGCTTGCCAGTCTGTGTGGATGGTAGAGAATTGGTGGTGTGTAGAGGAGTGGGGCTGTAACCCTACGGAAGAAACGAACTAGGAAGTAGTTGAATTAGAGTGCGTGCTATGCACATAAAAACCCCTCCCCGAAGTAATGCCGTAAGGTAGTGCCGGGGAGGAATCAGGTTCTGGGCAAGAGCAGTGGTTTTTAGCGGGTCGGGTGATGGCAGCCCAAACCCGTTCCCTGACAATGGGGTTTTGGTACATTTTTCCTCACTCAGGGTTTTTCTGAAAATTTTTTTACTGCTCTCAAAAAAAAAAAAAAAAAAAAAGAAAAAAAAACATACATACATACATACATACATACATACATACATACATACATACATACATACATACATACATACATACATACATACATACATACATACATACATACATACATACATACAAGAGGGCAGCAGGGACAGGAGGACAGAAGTTCAGGGGCTTAACGAAGCCCCCCCCCCCCCGGAGCTACTGCGAGCTGGGAAGTCTTGCTAGGATATGGTGGGGCAAGGCAATGTTGGGCTCTGCCAAACCTCTAGAAAAAGCCATGTAAATCCGAATGCAACTCCGACGAAGCGAGTCGGTGCCGCTTCCGCTAAGGTTTTACCCAAGACTTCAGCATAAAGCAGCCTTACCCAACGGGAGTGCCAACCGGCACATTAGGATCGACACCAGTAAGATCCTAATTACGGCATACTGGCGGCAGAACACGGATGTGAATAAGGATTTCATCGAAATTATCTACGGACCGACAGCCACGCCATTCTACTACCCTAGTAAGGATGGGTGACACTTCCCCGAAATGGCGAGTGGGCTAATGGTGCTGGCTGCCCCCCGTCCCAGTAAAACTTTGGTAGGTCTCCAAGTGCGTTCGAAACCCGCCACCTTAGCTGGTGCAAGTAGGCTAAGTTGAAGGCGCCCGACTAGCGCCGATCCGGCTCTGAACGCGGTACCCCATGAAGGACCGCGTCAACCCTTGCATGCGACCTCACTGCTCGCAAAGGTAACCATGGGATCATGTGAGGCGACTACTTATTACGAGCGTAGATAGCGGCTTGGAGTTGGGACTCAAAAAGCATGCAAGAAGACAAAATCAACAAAAACAACAAAAATTCTAACGGAGCAACTGTGGTGAACCCGTTTGCCAAAGGTGGGCTAGCGAGGTCACCGACCCAGCATAGAACAAGTGCAACCACAACAGCAGCAGTGAGAGCAGCCTAGCGAGTCCACACAGAGCACGAGCGGCAACAAACCAACTGGACGCCAAGGAAAGCTAGGATTTCAGGTGCGCACACCGAAACCAAGCGTTACCCAAGAAGATCAGCAGTCTGGGTTACCAAAAGTGACGAAGTTGAGGCAAAAAATTGATGAACTCTACGAATTCGTCAAAAGCAAGGGCAACGTGCACGGACATATCAAGGATCTAGTGATTACCATCAAATCCGCCGTAGCAGCAGCCGAATGCGAACATATGGCGTTACTAGAGCGAGCTGAAAACGCCGAAAATACGCTGAAGTCCACAGCGATAGAAGAAGCAGAAGCCTATGAGACACCGAAGGGCGGCCGGGATTCTCGTTCTGTGAAAAGAATAAGGGAAACGCCAGGAGAGGAGGAGGAACCGAAGAAGCCCAGAAAGGTCGGTGAAGGACAGCGAAAAAGCCGAAAATCGCAGAGTGAATGGCGTACCGTAGAAACCGCAGAAGAGAGGAAGAAAAAACAGAAATAAAAGGAGGAAAAGAAGAAAAAGAAGAAAGAAGACCTTTGGCCACGCCAGCAGAAGCAGAGGGGAGACGCTCTAGTCGTAAAAGTAAACGAAGGCGTGACGTACGCTGCGATCCTCAAAAGGGTGCGAGAGGACCCAGGGTTGAAGGAGCTGGGGAGAACGTTATAAGAACCAGGCGTACTCAGAAAGGCGAAATGCTGTTCGAGCTGAAGAAAGATCCATTGATCAAGAGCTCGGCCTACCGGGAACTTGTGACAGAAGCGGTGGAAGGAGAAGCGAATGTGAGAGTATTAGTTCAGGAAGCAGTAGTCGTGTGCAGGAATCTGGACGAGATCACAACGGAAGACGAAGTGAGAAGCGCGCTAATAGAGCAAGGAAACCTGGAGAGGGAGCAGATATCAATAAGATTGAGGAAGGCGTACAGTGGCACACAGACAGCAGTGATACGCTTATCGCCAACTGCAGCCAACAAGCTTATGTCGACTGGTAAGATCAAAATCAGGTGGTCGGTGTGCTCGTTGCGATTGATCCCTAGAGCCACTAAACAAATGGAGAGGTGTTTCAAATGCCTAGGTTTTGGCCATCAGGCAAGAAACTGTAGAGGCCCCGACAGATCTGATCTGTGCAGAAAATGTGGGGAGAAGGGACGCATTGCTAGAGACTGCACAAAGCAACCGAAGTGCTTTCTCTGCACAAACGAGGTCGAAAAAGACCACATGACGGGAGGCTTCTTATGCCCAGAGTACAAAAAGGCGAAGGCAGGCCAATAATGATGGAGGTTACCCAGCTCAATCTCAATCATTGTGACATTGCACAGCAACTGTTGTGGCAGTCAACAACAGAAATGAAGTGCGACGTTGCAATTATTGCAGAGTCGTATCGTGTCCCTCCCGATAACGGTAACTGGGTGGTGGATAGTGCAGGGATGGCGGCAATCCAAGTGATGGGCGGTTTCCCTGTTCAAGAAGTGGTGGATAGCACACACGTGATCGCCAGGATAAACGGCGTATTCGTGTGTAGCTGTTATGCTCCTCCACGGTGGACACCAGAGTAATACAACCGGATGCTGGACGCATTAACCGACTCGTTAGTCGGGCGAACGCCGGTTGTTATAGGAGGAGATTTCAACGCATGGGCCGTGAAGTGGGGTAGCAGGCTGACCAACGCACGAGGTTACAGCCTATTGGAAGCACTGGCGAAGCTGGAAGTAAAGCTGTGCAATGAAGGTTCCGCTAGCACATTCCGTAAAGACGGTCGGGAATCTATCATCGACGTAACATTCTGCAGCGCGTCGCTGATGGATGACATGAATTGGCGAGTTAGTGAGCAGTACACACATAGTGATCACCAAGGCATCCACTACACCATTGGTCGGCGAAATCGTACGGTGACGCAGAGAGTGAGGACTGGCGAGCGGAAGTGGAAAATAAAGGAATTCGACAAGGACCTTATTGTGGAAGCACTTCGTGCTGACAGCGCCACTCCAATTCCGCGTGCCGATGAGCTGTCGGAAACAATAGCTAGGGCATGCGATATAACAATGCCGAGGAAAATGGAGCCGAGGAACTACCGGCGTCCGGCGTACTGGTGGAACGAAAGGCTAAGCATCCTCCAGGCTACTTGCTTAAAAGCCAGAAGACGCATTCAGAGAGCAAGATCTGAGGCAGTCAGAGAAGAGTGTAAGGTAACATTCCGGGCGGCCAGGGCCGCTTTTAAACGTGAGATAGTGCTAAGCAAGTCCACCTGCTACAAGGTGCTGTGCAGAGAAGTAGACGCTAACCCCTGGGGCAATGCTTACCGTGTCGTTATGGCCAGGATCAAGGGCCCAATGACGCGAGTCGAAATGTGCGGCGACAAGCTGAAAATTATCGTGGAGGGCCTTTTCTCGAAGCACGACCCAACCGCATGGCCGCCTACACCGTACACTGATGCAGATGGTGGAAATGCAGGTGACAATTGGGTTTCCAACGACGAGCTCCTTATGGTGGCAAAAGGGCTGAAAGCGAAGAAAGCTCCCGGACCGGATGGTATCCCCAACGTGGCACTGAAGACTGCGATCCTGGCGTTTCCGGACATGGTCAGGATAGTCCTACAGAAATGCCTGGACGATGGCTACTTCCCGGATAGATGGAAGATCCAGAAGCTGGTGTTACTGCAAAAACCAGGGAAACCACCAGGAGATCCAGCATCGTATCGGCCTATATGCCTGCTGGATACTCTCGGTAAACTCCTAGAAAGAGTCATCCTCAACAGGCTGACGACCTACGCTGAAAATGAGAACGGACTATCGCAGGGACAGTTCGGGTTCCGGAAAGGAATATCGACGGTGGACGCAATCCGCATCGTCATCGCGAACGCGCAGAAAGCATTGAAGCAAAAGAGAAGGGGTAATCGCTACTGCGCCGTGGTAACGATAGACGTGAAGAACGCGTTCAACAGTGCTAGCTGGGGAGCCGTCGCCGTAGCGTTGCATAGAATGCGGGTTCCGGACTAGGTTCTGAAAAGTTACTTTCAGAACCGAGTACTGGTCTACGAAACGAACACGGGGCAGAGGTCGATTAGAGTAACGGCGGGAGTACCTCAGGGCTCCATACTCGGCCCAACGCTCTGGAATATTATGTACAACGGAGTGTTAACACTGGAACTGTCCAGGGGAGTAGAGATCGTCGGCTTTGCAGATGATGTTGTCCTGACGATAACGGGCGAGACCCTTGAGGAGGTGGAGATGCTGACGGCAGAGACAATAAGCATCGTGGAAACCTGGATGGTTAACGTCAGGTTGCAGCTGGCTCACCACAAGACTGAGGTAGTGCTGGTTAGCAATCGTAAGCAAATCCAGCGTCTCGAGATCAGTGTCGGGGGACAATCCATTCCATCGATGCGCGCGCTGAAGCACCTGGGTGTGATGGTTGACGATTAGTTGAATTACAACTGCCATGTCGACTATGTATGTGAGAAGGCTGCGAGGACAACTAGCGCATTGGCAAGTATCATGCCGAATCACGGAGGGGCAAGTGGCAGCACAAGACGTCTCCTGGCGAATGTCTCATCCTCAATCCTGAGATATGGCGTACCGGCCTGGGCTGCTGCGCTGAACTCAAAGCGGAACCGGACGAAGTTGACAAGCACTTTTCACCTAATGGCTGTTAGTGTCGCAAGTGCGTACAGAACGATATCGTCGGAGGCGGTATGCGTAATTGCCGGGATGATTCCCATCTGCATCACTCTGGCTGAGGACGTAGAATGCTACCAGCGGAGAAATGAACGTAATGCAAGGAGGCTGGTTCAAGCGGACTTGTTGGCTAAGTGGCAGCAAGAGTGGGATTACGCGGAGAAAGGAAGGTGGACCCACCGACTCATCCCTAATGTGTCTACTTGGGTACATAGGAAGCATGGAGAGGTGAACTTCCATCTGACGCAGTTTTTGTCCGGGCATGGATGCTTACAGAAATACCTACATCGGTTTGCACACGCTTCGTCACCCCTTTGCCCGGAGTGTGTGAACGTGCAAGAAACACCGGAACACGTGGTCTTCGAATGCCCCAGGTTCGAAGAAGTCCGAAGGGGTATGCCTGATATAACAGTGGATAATATCGTCGAAGAGATGTGCCGCAACGAGCATATCTGGGACGCTGTCAACAGAGTTGTTACGAGTATACTCTCCGAGCTGCAAAGGAAGTGGCGAAGGGACCAACAAAGTAACGACATTGGTTAGAACGCCGCAGTGGAACCACAAATAGGGTTTCGGGAGAAATTCCGCCGCCGGGAAACTCACCGACGGTGTAGACTTGGTCCACCGCCGGGGACCAGTTGAGTAGTACGCGATGTAGCACCGGGCTCGGGTCGTCGGGGCGCCAGCGAACCGGACGTCATGCTCCACCGGAATCGCCGGACTGACCTCGACACTCTACCGGGTAGCTCGTGAGTAGGCTAGATCCACCGTCGGGGATTAGACCGAGTAAACCGCGAATAGCCAGAAGTGGGTCGTTGGGGCGCCAGTGAACCGGAAGCTACGCTCTACCCGGAATCGCTGGATGGACCTCAGCATCTGCTGGCTGGCCGTTGAGTAGGCTAGGTCCACCGCCGGGGACCAGACCGAGTAGACGAGGCGGGGAGCTTAATGGCTCACAGAAACATACATCGGTATCGGGAGCGGTCTGCCGCCGGGGAATTCACGATAGGGCTGATTCGGCGCCGTGGACTACCCGACAGAATCGTGACGAAAAGGGGAGCTAATTGGCTCACGAAACGAACACCGGTAACGAAAGAAATTCCGTTGTCGGGGAACTCTCAATCGCAGGATAAGCGGTAAAGCTGGAAGATTTTAGTAGAGCTAAATGGCTCAAGAAAGCGGGTATCGGTGTCGGGGGAAATTCCTCCGTCGGGGAACCATAGGTCGGAGTAGGATGAGTTCACCGTTGAGCACTATCCAAGCGGATCGTGATGAGGCCGGGAGCTGAATGACTCACGGAAACATGAGCTGAATGGCTCAGGGAATCAGCACCTAAACGGCTCACCACAGGGACGAGAAATAAGCGGCGACGTAATGGATGGAGACAAGAAGCAGGAGAGGAACCGAGAGTTAAATCAAAGCTCATAGGTCGTGTCACTCCATGAACCAAGCGAGGCTCTGAGATAGAGCAGCAAAAAGAGGTGCGACCAAAGCGCAACGAACCCCCCCCCCCCACGAAGTAATACGATGACTTAGTTCCGTGGGGAAGAAGGGCGTAAAAAGTAAGGAATGTTTTTAGTGGTTAGGCACGAACGTGAGTCGTGAGTCCCACACAGTGCCAATACACTACAGGCCAGGCTTTTGAAGCTTTTTTAACCTTACTATAAAAAAACCTGTTTTAATCCACCTAGAGGTGCAATTGTGCCTTTCTCATTTCTACAAACTATGATTCAATAGCTGGTTCGTACAATACAACATCATGGAAATGTCATTCATTCTTATTACAATTGGTAAGTATATATGAGCACGTTTTTGCATTCATTGCAGTATCGGTTTGAATCGGAGTTTTCTATGTGATCGCACTCCACAACCCCTAACTCCGGAGCCGGAAGTCGGATGGAGATGGAATTTAATATCAGTTTCCGACGACGCAACACCTTTTATTTGAGACTAAGTTGATCAAATCGGTATAACCATTTTCGAGAAACCAATATAACCGTTATTCTGAATTTGGATGCTTCCGGATCCGTCGATGGTGGCCAGTGTGGCCAAAGAGACTTTGAATGACTGTTGGTGACCTAGATCTACAAATTCAACAGTTGTGTTTACATTTTGGAAAAAAATTCACCTTTTTACATTCATCGCAGAATTCGTTAGAATCGGGATTTGCTGCGTGATCGTACGTATCACCCTGTAATTCAGGAACCAGAACTTGGATCCACACAAAATTCAACAGCAGCTGATGGACCTTTCATTTAAAATCAAGTTTGCCAAATCGGCTCAGAAAATTCCGAGAAACCGATGTGGACAAATCAACAAATTTTGTTTTTTAACCATACTCTTCAACTCGTAAACCGGAACAAGATGTCGGTTGAAAATGAAATTCAATAGCAACCTATGGGAATATTATACCTTTCATTTGAATCTTAGTTTGTAAAAATCGGTTCAGCCATCTCCGAGAAACTGATGTGGACATTTTGTTTACAAATCCGCACATACACACATACATACATACACACATACATGCACACAGGCATTTTGCGATCTCGGCGAACTGAGTCGAATGTTATATGAGACTCGGCCCTCCGGGCCTCGGTTAGAAAGTCGGTTTTTGAAGCAATTGCATAACCTTTCTATATGAGAAAGGCAAAAGAATAATATTTAATTAGCTTAATCAGCATGAGATCAATGTTATCTTCATGTGATTATATTTTGAAATGTTGGTGGAATGGGTTTGAAAGTGGAGGGAATGGGGGGTTGTAGAGTGGGAGTGGAGGATACGTCAGAAATCCTTCATCTTTTTTCGGTATACGGGGTGGATGAAGGAAATGCGGACGTGAGGGTGGTCCAAGGGGAGGGGAGTGATGAAGGAGGGAGGTGTAAGGGCAAGGCAAAGGGGGGAGGTGCGGTGACGCAATACTCAGCTGCATATTTTGTCTTCCATTTGAGACTTGGTTTGAGAAAATCGGTTAAGTCATCACCGAAGAACCGATGTGACTTTAATTGTGGAATATGCCCGGAATTCCGGAATCGTCGATAGTGGACAATATATTCAAAGAATGTTTGATTGGCAATCAGTGATCTAGATCTGCGATTAGAAGTAATTTGGTGACCATTTCAATAGTTTTTAGCTTCTGAGGTATTACGATTGTACCGATTTATATGAGAAATTCCAGTGTATCCTTACTAACATCCCTGTAACTCCGGAACCAAGAGTCAGAACCGTGAATGAAATTCAGCAGCAGTCAATGGTATTACTGTCTCTTTCATTTGAAATAAAGTTTGTAAAAATCGGTAAAGAATTCGTTGAGGAATGGGTGTGATATTAGCTTAGGAACTTGGAGGGTTCCCCGGGGGAATCATGAACCGTTATAGGTGGCCAATGTGGTCAAAGCTGCTTTGATTGATTATTAGTGATCCAGACCCACAAACTAGAGCAATGTTACATCAATTTTAATATGTTTTACATCATTTGAACATCATGGTGGTACCAATTTATATGGGAATTTGCTATGTGACCGCACTCTTCAACCCGTAACTCCGGAACCAGAAGTCGGATCAACTAAAAATTCAATAGCAGCTTATGGGAGCGTTATACCTTTCAGATGAAACTAAGTTTGCGAAAATCGGTTCAGCCATCTCTGAGAAAATTGTGTGAGTTTAAATGACACACACACACACATACACACATACACACACATACATACACACACAGACATTTGCCGATCTCGACGAACTGAATCGAATGGTGTATGACACTCGGCCCTCCGGGTCTCGGTTAAAAAGTCGATTTTTACAGTGATTGCATAGCCTTCCTATATATAAGAAAGGCAAAAAGGTGCGAAATCGGCAATCCCAAAAAGTCGATTTTTATAAAAAAAATTTTTCGTGATAACATAAAATCTCGACGTTTCATGCATTTTTAAGATGTTTGACATCAAACATACGAATTCGATTTCTGAAATTTCATGGGGTCCCCCCTTTGAAAAAAATGTTGACTTCCGGCTTATATGGGAATTTCGTATGTGACCGGACGGTTCAGTCTATATTTCCGGAACCACATAAGCGATCCGTGCGAAAATTTTATAGGCATCTGTGGGGATAATATAGCTATTATTTGGGACTAAGTTTGTTAAAATCGGCCCAACCATTTCCGAGAAACTGATATGAGTTTGCTAGTTTTAAAGATGGCCGCTCTTCCCGGGCACTTCCGGAACCGTCTATGGTGGTCAATGTAGTCAACGAAAGTTTGTTTGGTCGTTGGTGACCTAGAACTACAATTTTAAGTTATTTGAGAGACATTTTAGCGAAATTTTTACCTGTTTTGCTTTCATCGGAGTATCGGTTTGAATCACAATTTGCTATGTGATCGCACGCCGCAACCCGTAACTCCGGAACCGGAAGTCGGTTCGGGATAAAATTTAATAGCCATTTACGGGGACGCAATATCTTTCATTTGACACTTAGTTTGGTTGATTCGGTTCAGCCATCTCCGAGAACCCGATGTGACTGTTATTCTGAATTTGGATACTTCTGCCGGGGCTTCCGAAACCGATGACGGTGGCCAATGTGACCAAAAAGACTTTGAATTGCTGTTAGTGACCTAGTACTACAAATCGAAGCAGTTGTGGTAACATTTTGGAAAATTTTTCACTATTATACATTCATTGCAGAATTTATTAAAATCGACATTTTCTACGTGATCGTGCTCATCACCCTGTAATTCCGGAACCGGAAGTCGGATCCATTAGAAGTAATAGCAACGTTGCACCTTTCATTTGGGACTAAGTTTGTGAAAATCGACTAAGCCATCTCTGAGAAAAGTGAATGAGATTGTGTTCGCGTACACACACAGACGCACATACATACACATACATACACACAGACATTTGCCGAACTCGACGAGCTGAATCGAATGGTATATATCACTCGGCCCTCCGTGCTTCCGTTAAAAAGTCGGTTTTCAGAGCAATTGCAATAGCTTTCTATTGAGAAAGTCAAAAAGGCATATGCAACATGGTTAAAAGACATGGCTCTGCAAATGCCAAAAGTATAATAAGACTAATAAAAGCGCGTCTGTTAGTAAACATTGAAAAACTAAAGCGTGCAAAGTAGCCCAACATATCCAAAGTAGTCCCGCACGACGGTATTTACTTTCTTTGATGTGAGATACGATAGATACATAGGGAATGTACCGTGAAAATATTTTATAGATTTATATTACCGAATTAAATGGTCCCATTTGTTCTCGTAGCGATATGCAAAAAGGAAAGAATTAAAACAGTTCTTATTACAGTTCTGTTTCTAATTCGCATAAACAGATTTAGTCTGAATATGCGATTTGAACCGATCCAATTTATCCAAACGCGCTCTACTGTAACCCTTTGATATGCAATTGAAATCAAGCGTGTAGAGAGAAGGAAAAAACGATAAAATCGAAAATGCGGGTGGATATAATTCGACGGTGCTTGTCTTTCCTACCTGTTATAACTGGCTTATTTATTGTCATCTTTATTGCGAGTAAGACTATCAGCACCGGGCGTGGGTATAAGCAATTTACTAACCGTCATCATAACACGACACCGCACCGGCGGTTGGTAAACAGGTTGGGAAATGGAAACTTATCGTTTCGGTTTACAGCGAGTGTCTATATTTGGTAACTTCTTCCAACCGACGCCAATGTTGCTATTCGCAGAAAGTAGGCAAAACAAAGGAAAATGTAAAAAATAGGATCTCGCGATAAATGTTATGCAGAAGTGTTCTGCGTGAATTTTGATTCGACTCGTGAAAGATTTTTATTTTAAATAAAATTATGGATTGAGCTCAATAAATAAAACTATAGGTTGTGAGACAATAAATTATTTGATTGAATTCAATAACATTTTTTTAAAGTTTACAGAAATTAAAATAATTATTGAAATTAAAAGTTTATTGTAACTTTAATGAAAATATACTTTCAAACCTCGATTCACACCAATTATTTTGTCCTTTCATACAATGAACAGTATTTGTTTGTATTCAATTACCCACAGTTTTGATTATGCTGTATGTTGTCTGCGTGGAAGTAAAAATTAGTGCATCTAAGCAGCTTGGATTGAACTGGAAGATGTAGCATTATGTCAACCTGGGCATGATGTGTCGCAGGATCCGATTGATGGGATGCTAGCAAGAGGCTGAATTTCATTGGCTTTGAAGCTTGTAAAAGCCCGAAAATTTTTATATGTGGAGGCCAATACGAAAGCTAATGATAGTGTCCAACGAAAATCGCAGCGAACAAATGGTGATGATTGTGGGGACTGTGGAAACTAAGATTCGAGAAGAAAGAAAATGCGTGTATTTTTCTCGCGCGAAGTTTTTAATTCAGGACCAGTAGTAAAAAGAAGAACACAACAATAATGGTTTATCACACACTCTGCAGCGCTTAGTTCAAAAACGCTGGATTTAATTGCTAATAGGTACGCATGGCAGGACACAGATCATACCTGTTACATCATCACCATCTCATTTCATCCGGTGGTTCATCATATTTTCAAGGGATAATATTGTGTTGTGGTGTACAGTCGTGATTCGCTGGTTGGACACTTTTTAACTGGACCGCTTTTTAGTTGAACCTCCGCTAGTTGGACAATTGTCCAACTAAAAAGCTCGTGCCAAATTTACTTTGACAATCAATCTGACAATATTTAGACATAAGAACAGATGCATTCACACTGCCAACATCTTCTTTATAGAGTTTTTGGCATTTGTCAGTCGGTCCAGCTAGCGAACCAAATTCGTTAGTAGGACAAGGCTGTGGCCCAACCAGCGAATCACGACTGTATACTACCCAAGATCGCTTATTTGCCCCGTTTTCTATGGGATTTCCTATCTTCATGGGACTGACTTGCAATCATAGGCAGTATAGTGAAATGCATGAACGTGAATGCACTTGGAATTCAATTCACTTAGTCTGTAAATAAGGGGAGGGCGGGAGTAGACGGGGTTGGGTGGTTGTACTTAACTTATAAAAATGATATTTTAATACATTTCAACATTTCTAATATTGTTCTTAGAAACAGTAACACGAAATGTTAATTAACTATATAATTTATTGTTGGACAATGAAATTGCTTGTTTCAAGACGTTTATTATAAATTTACTAGAAGTATTCCTCGTCGAACAATGTGGAAATGTCCTATAATTCTAGGATAGCCACTTTTGTTAATTCGTTGCAATAGTTTTTGACTTACTCCGACAATTTTATGCAAACTGTGGATACATGAATGTGGACTTGATGACCAATTTGGTAAGCAGCGAAATTTGGCACTACCCCGCAGGACTGTTGTTTGAAAGCAAGATTCCGTGTTGAATTTGCTATACTGATAAATTGGAATCAAATTTATAATTTTTGAGCAATAACTCATTATTTGATTCCATCTTTGGAATTACCGTATCGACGACAAAATGTTGAATTCAGTTAATATATATCTGTATTAACTTGCCACAAATTCCTGTGTACTAATTTGCTCCAGGGTACGCACTTAATGTTTATTTCTTGAAGTAGATGTAGTTGTAGTTAGTATTTCAGCTCCAGCGATACAACCGATTGTAATTAGAATTAGTTGTGTTATTGGCGCCGGAATACTACACAGTTAAGCTTTTTCGGGAAATCGGCCGGAATACGAATTAGAACCAACCAGAATTTCCGATTGTACTTTACTTTACCCATAGGTGCACGCAAAGTTCATATATCGATTACTAGAAGCCTATTGGCCGATAGTAGCGCCGGCTAGCGGCTACTTGTTGCCAAAGTCCTTGTTTATGATATAAAGGCTCGCACAGAGTGAACCCAAATCTACCTATCGAACAGTCAGATGGCTAGCTATCGTGCAAAGTAAACAAATATTCTTCTTTCAGAGAACAAGCAAGAAATGTATTAGTTAGTTAATATCATGGCGAAATATTTCAATCGTCGAAACAAGACACTGTATTCAGTTTATTATGCTTTTTTTGTAACAATGTAAAATAAATTACATGGAATAGTATCAAGAATAAAGTGCTATAAGCCACGAAACAGTGAGCTTTCAATTCACTCCATATTAATTTATTGTGTAACTCGGTTGAAGTCACTCAAAATTACAGCAAAAATTATGGGTGCCAGAAACAAAGAAGATGGCATCATTTTAGGCAGCGTTGCGTATTCCTCTGTACGAGACTCTATAATACCACAGACACTAATTGTTGTTTGCTTAAAAATGATAGTTATATGTTTTACATACAATCTGAATTGGATGTCATTTATTAATAGCAAAAGTAAAATTACTTTTGGTATGGGTCAAAATCCACATTGAGGGGAAATTCCGGAGAAACTATTGTTGGTTCAGCGCAATTCACAGCAGTACGAAAGAGTTGACGATACTCCTTTTGTTCACGAGCACTAGATGTATTTGGTGAATATTGGTTTGGAACTTCCTCTCAACGTGAATTTTGATAATTGTCTTTTAAGCACAAATCTCCGATCAACATGGGGAACGTGCTATTTGAACCAGTCGCTACTGATTCCTGATTATAGTTCTAGGTTATAGTTAGATGAGATATGATTACTATTATGACGTGCTCCGTGTATCAACCTAGGAAAACAACGCATTTTACGCAAGTTAATATTATTATTGAAGCCACACATAAAATACTATCACTTAATTATTTTTTTTTACTGTATGCTGTTCTGCCCAAGTTGTACAGTAATGTTTTCATTTCGAATGGTTATAGTCCAGCGTACCAAGTAGTCATGAATAAGCCGACTATTCTGCGATTCAAAATTGCCTTTGAATATACTTAAAACCCAGATATGTTTACCCGGCTATGCTGTCTACAATATGACCACAGCTGATGGACATTTGGGCTACAAAATTTATGTAAAAATCAGTGTAAACGTCTATTACCTGGGGTATGGCAGTATTCTCACATACATTAACGCGCAATTTTTCTCCCATCCGAATATATTTGACTGCAGCGTCTGAAGGACGTACGTCAGATGGCTTCCGTATAATTTGGTAAAACCACAGATAACAGACGTTTAGGCTAGAACAAAATTTCTTCAAAAACCTGTGTAAACTTTCAAATTGATAAACGTTGGAAATCCGTGTTTCACTATTGCCATCTGCGCAACTGTTTACTATACGTGTTTAACAGCTGCACTCTAACTGCATTACATCGATCATTGCGCCATCTACAAACGTTTGCCAAACGTGTTTCAGACGTCTGATTTATTCGGAATCTCAGTAGCGGGTATTTACACACGATTCAAATCGAGCCTAAACGTCTGTTATCTGTGGTAAAACCCAACTTTCTCTGGCTTTTCAATATAGTATTAGCTCCTCTTCAAAGGCTTCGAAATACATAAAAACGAAAGCGTATTCGAAACTGATCGTATAAACTGTTTCCGCAAAACAATGGTTGAGTGGTCGTAAAGGTTCCTTCTCCGCAAGTTTGTTTGTAATATCTAGCATGAGCTCCTTTTCATTACACTCCTGATTCAGAGCGGCCGTAGTATGTGCTTCAGACAATAACTTCTGGGTAAACATTAGTTATTAGAATTCGTTGTCCGTTCCGAACCCATAACATTTCTTAGAATTTTTATTACATAGAGAATTTTAGCATATTGTCTTATTCAATTCAATAATACAATGTTTATTGCTTCAAACGGCAAAATTAATGGTATGAGCATTTTTTTCATTGAAACAATAATTAACTTTTAATCTCAATAAACATTTCCAGTTTGAATAATTTTACGATTATTGCAATAAAATATTTTTAGAAAAGAGAACGATGTTTGTTACTGAAATGGTTTTATTGAATTCAATAAATAAATGTATTTTCTTTCTAGCAATATTTTTTTCACTGAGTAAAGTCCATATCATTAAAAAACGATTATTTTATTGCATGATTGCAAAAAAGTGTAACGTAACTATAATAACAACTACCGGTGTAAAAACAGATTATTATTTTGGCAACCTATTTACCAACGACCGGTGCGAAAACGGGTGTCTAAATAAAATATTATCGTTTAGCGTAATCAAAATACACACGCATTTGCTTACGCACCGGTGCTGATAGTCTAAAGAGAGTCATATTTATCTAGAGGAGAGGATTGAAAATAACTAAATGTGCGCAAGAAGACATGACAAATTTTGACATATTTTTTCCATAATTGGCTAAAACGTAATTTTGCCATTTTGCAAATAATGGTGCATACTATCGAGAACGTTATGGAGTTGTATTGTTAGGCGCTAGCCACTCCAAGGACTGAGAGACCTTCTCTAACATTATATTTAGTAGTCCGACAGTTCAGCCAAATCTGATTGTTTCAAATTAAATCAAATGCTTATTGAAAAATAGTGGAAGTTTACCTCTTTTGAAATGTTTGTATTAGTTGCTCTTCTGCAGCACATGAAAAATGCCAAATACAATTATTTACTTGCTTCAGATAATTATATTGTCCTTGGAATAGAAATCTGACATTTTAGCCTGGTGAGGCTTATTAATCATCCTACTTAACTACTTCACTAACCATGCATATAATATTTGGCGGATCTACTTTGCTGAAAATGAAGCAATTCAAATTATCAGCACGATCAAACCTAAAATACCCAAAGTTCTGTAATTGAGCTTAGAATTTGACAATTTCAAAAGCTGATTTTCAGCGAAGTAAATCTGTCAAATGGGTTAAATTCAAATTAGCTTTCAACATCTCAGATTGCTAAAGCGTTGAACTGAACGCTTCTGAATTTTGCACAGTTCTGCTTCCTTCACATCATTGCCCAGGCAACTACAAGAGCTTTTTGAAAAATGCTTAATATTATTAGTTTTACAATAGCATGTTTATCGTTTTTTGCACTAATCGAACTTTGGCTTTAAAGTGCTACAAAAAATTTGAAAATTGACCAAAAAAGCTCCCTTAGTTATTTGTGAAATGAAGTGAAAAAAACTGTGCAAATGTCTTAACGATTGGTCCAGTAGATTTTGAGTTATGATGTACACCGCAAAAGTATCAAATTTTTTGTCGATAATACCTTACATAACCCCCCTTAAATTCCGACACGATTTAGACGTTTCTTCCGTATTCAACTTTTTGCGTCATTTTGCCAAGTCACCTGTCCAGTCTCAACTTTCACAACTCTTTCATACCCTCTGCATATCTGTTCTATCACTAAGAATTAAACGACAATTTGTTTTACAGTGGAAATGATAATCTTCCAAGATCTGATAGAAAATAATAAATGGTAAAACAATATAAGCAAGCTTCGATGTCATTTAAATAACGATAAAAATGAGAACATTTGTAGCAGATTGTTTGCCGTCTTATTTAAAGTGTTACTTAGGTTATATGACTTGGCTTTATTTACAAACTTTTATTTAATCTTAGTTTGAACTTTTTCGAAAGCAGTAAAAATATAAGTAAACTTCCACTTGCTTCTTGTGTACTTTGTGAGAAGATATAACTAGAAAAGGGTACGCTCATTTTGATAGCCATAGGTATACTAACAAACGAAAACAATTTTTATTGTATGCAGCGATGCATCCAATTATAAAATTTCGTTCGACGGTTTGTTTCAAAATGATTCGACTTCTACTAACCTGCAATATAACTCTTCGACGTGGCGTTTTGAAATGAGTGTGTAGCACCTTATAGATAGGACGATAAAGAATACTGAAAAATGGCATTTAAAACTCAATTATACCTATATTTGTACGGGATAAAACTTGCTAATTTGCCCTCATATGGTTTGTGTGCAACATGAGCCATAATATTGCAAAAAAGGGAGAAAAGTTGATTCAAATTATTGGGATATGGTTACCTTTTACACTGTTTTCATTTGGATTCAGGATGCAGCAATTTCTACAATGACAGGTACTAACGTCTTAGACCGGCCTAAAATCAAAGATAATACCGTGTGGCGGTACCAACTAGCTTCAAGCTTACCGCTTAAACTAACACCGTTAGTTAAACGTTGAGGTCTGAGGACCAAACTGTTCTGGAGCGCGTATGCTGTGTTCGGCGTGACTAATTAAATATGGGTCAATATTTATTTGTCGCGAACGGTCGAACTATTAATCGATCGGTTCATGGTAATGCGTAGAACCTCGATGTTGCTTCTTCGCGTCAACAAATGATTGTAGCCACTGAAATAAACTTCAAAGATGATAGGCACGTCTTTTGACTGGTGCCCTACAACTCACTTACTCGATTCGAGTCACTACAGTCATCAACGGTTAAAGTTTGAATGTTGAATCGTATCTTTATTTTTCGGTAAATGACTCAAATACTATCGTCGAGAATGGCGCGCAAGCAAGCATTGTGAAGGTCACGTGGTGCGAGACCCAAAAGCCGGCAGCGTACAGTTTAGTGTACGCTGGTTTTTCCAAACATCCAAACAAGCGAAAAAAGGTCTTGCCTGATTCATTATTTTATGTACTGTTTAAACCCAGTGCCCTTTATGGAGAGCCGCAGATACGCAAATAGTTAAAGACGTAATCGTACCGTCTATGCTACACATGCAGACAGCATGTTACTGTAAGAAGAGCCGAGATAATGAATGTGAGGAATGCGTACAGCACACAACACAGAGCTTAGTGACGCTATTACAGTAATGCTCGTTACTCGTTTTATTTTCTGATCAACAAAAATAAATTGTCTGTTCAAAGTAAAGCGGATTTTTTTCCTTTCTGTTTGGAAAGATTTTGTTGCCAATTCTGAGTGAATAAAACAATTCCATGGATAGTACTACAATTCTACACTTACAAATCTTCTTCAAAATGGAAAGTGTGGCATTTTTCAATTCTATTTCTAAGGAGCGAACCTTTGGGATCTAAAAGTTAAATCAGCTAATAGGGGAATTATGATTAAAACCGACACCTTAAGCTTAACAATTTTTCTGGGTTACCACAATACCAATAACATTATAGTTTCTACGCAGAATTCTTCTTCAGAAAATCCCTAACAAGGCTAAATTTTGTCAGCGCTGCAAAAAAAAATATTTCATTAAAAATTATTGGTTGCAAAACTCGGAAAACAAAGTGACTTCATCTAAGCACTGAGGGTAACACCGACACCCCATAGAGGTAAGATCGACACCCCCTTTAATTTATTTTCCCTCTACTTTTTACCTAAAAATGTGTTAGATGCGTGAGTAATAAAGTGTGAGTATGTGTGATGCACACATGTGCTTTTTGTAGCTTCATCATGTAGTGAGGAGGGTAAGAGGGTAACAGAGGTATCTTGGCCACCCCACATATTTTGGCCCGCCCAACCTCTTTTTTATGTTTATTAAACGAATTTACATAAAATTTTGATAATCTAGAAATAGTTTTATCGAAAAACTCTTATTACAGTTATTGTATATATTGTTGCAGATACATATAACCATTATAAATCACAAAATGGTGGAAACTTATCAACCGCTATACCGAAATGAAGAAAAAACTGGAGAAAATAGCAATATTGTACTATATACATTCTCTAGCACCGCATACATTCCAAAAACCAAAATCACAAATCACAAACTAAGATGAAAAATAGTATCAAGGCCCTAACTGATAAATCCCTAATCATTCCATCTCTAATCATTCCCACGATCCAAGCATAGTCATTAAATCATAAACCCGAAACCTCACAAAATAATTAACTTTCCCATTGAAACTAAACCCAAAGCATACGGCAAAATATAAATATAATAAATGCTTACACAAGTAAACAACCACTTATGACCTAAATCATTTCACAGCACTTGACTTACAAACCAAAATATTCATGTCATCTATCCTCTCAAGCAAACATAAAATAACCAAACCAGAAATGAAACGTAACACGAAACCGCTATAAAATAACAGCGTTCTCGGTTATACAATATTAAGCATTTCCTTATTTTCCTTTCCACTGTATTGTCAGCTGCATGACTATGTCAACACAACGTTATACTGGTTTAATTGGATAGGAATGAACTTTGTTCATTATTCTATGGACACGCCCCGACAGCGTGTAATTTCCCCTGCAAGTCAAGCTTTAACCTGTCTGGTTGAAACAGTAAATAATATTGTAGACGTTGAACCACGTTTCTCGCTTAGGTAATAATGTAAGCATTACTAGATTTAGGCAGGCTAGTTTTTAAGCAATGAGCAATAAAGAAAATTGAAGAGTAATGTTTCGAACGGTGTGTTTGAGACATTGGACTTGAATTTTCGTTTTTAGCATCAATGCCGAAATGTCCAGCAGCAAGGGTAAAGTAAAACCCCAAAGTGAGATAAATGTGAAAAACCCAGATGGCTAAATGTGAACACCTCAGATATTTGTATATTTGTAAAATGGCTAAATGTGCGCATCTCAGAATATTGAGATCTACTTTGAAAACATGTTGTAATTAAAATACGTCATATTTTGTTGAACAAATTATGCTACTGTAATTGTAACTAATCTATGAAAGTAAAATTGCGTAAATTATACCAAAAATACATCGCAGATTATAAAGTCATAGCTTGACTATAATATATTGTACGATATAGGTAAAAAACATATTTCTACCATACCTTCTGCAATTAACTTTTTCATCCGTCTCTTAGCGTAATTGCTACTCAATGAAGAGTGTAGGCGACAAAGTTTGTTGTTTTGCATATTTTTTCCATCTTGCTTATTTGACACGGCTCAACGTGTTAGCATAACTGATCCGTGGGGCTTTTATAATTTTTTATACTATGTAAAAATTGAACTTAACTTCCAAAATGCCTGCCTATATGGTTTTTTTGCAGCAGCGTGTTGATCCTCTCACTTGGCAATGAAACATTATCTGCGTTGTCTACCGCACCTTGAGGGGTCATTCGGTCCGTCTTATTTGGTTCTTGTACCTACGGATCGCTGTTGTAAATCCATTTCCATCGGCATTTGATTCTTTATTGATGGTATTGGTTGTTGGTTTGGAGGCATTTTGCGTAATCGTTGTTGCTTCGCTGTTGGTAATGACTAAGCTGACCAAATCTGACGAAAATATCCGTACACCATACCGCAATGAAGCGAAATCGTTCATCACGCTCAGGCAAACAGTCCGCACAGTGCACGGATTTTTTCGTCAGAGTTGATCAGCTTAGTAATGCCCTGGGCTTGGGTGATGAGCCTAATGGGCGCGTACTCTTGCTTGGTCGATAAGAGTGGGAGATCCGAGCGAGTGCTGGTTCATTGAATTCTCTGAATCTCATGACTAATAATCATTCGATCGAGTGTTTTGGCGGGCGGCTGATATGGATGTTTCTACTTTCAAATGGGGGAACATGCTGGTTCGGTTGTTCGGGGACTCATTTGATCTTGAGCATAGTGATCGAGTCATTCGATTCGGATCGATGGACTGTCATCTACAAGAGATGATCAGACTGAAGGTGGGTGTTTTTATCTCTTAAATCGCTCTGTCGCTCTGGCTCGTGAAGATGGCGAGTAACACTCGTTTATAACGAATCGGATTCGCTGTTTTCAGAAACAGAGATGACAATCTCTTATGGATGGAACCTTCTCTTAAACATACTGTTCAGCCACTAGTTAATGCTCAATTAGATCAACTTAATAAACTGAAACACATAGTTTTTGAAGAAATCCAATCCACGTGAACCACATCACCAAACACCTAAAAGTAGTTTAGATGCATGTAATATCTATTTCTGTGTTATCTATTATCTTATCTATTCTATTATCTATTAATATCTATTTATTTATCCTTCTCGCGGGAGGATTGACGGTATTGTAAACATCATCAGGCTACAATAGACTAAATAGAATTATCTAAATATAAGGACCCTTCGCTCTTTTTGGTTTCTATTTGCACCAAGTGCTACTACTAGAGGTTAATTAGTTCTTATGTTAATAATCCACCAATCATTATGACGCAAGATTTTATTTATATAAGAAGCCCGCTTCAAGATGTTGATTACAATACGCCTCGATAGTGGTGTATCGAGGAGGCCGGGAGGGCTGATAGGAGCCTTTTTTCTGTTCTTTATCTTTCTTCTATTCACCCGCTCATAAACAACAATCAACTAGTAACAAATAGATAATTGAGAAAGGATGTGCTATGTGTGGTGGTTGGGTATTCAAGTATTAGTAGTGTTTGAAGTACTAATGTATGTCTTTCATGTTATGATCATAACTTTAGCTGTATCTTGTACCTGTTTTATCTATTGCGTCTCTCATATATTGTCTTTCATCTCTTCTTTTCGAATCCTATACTGCCATTCTACTCTTGCCTTCAGCTGGGTCAGCAAAGATGGTGATAGCCAACACCTTAACACTCACACATTCTCAAACGCGGTCTCAAGCGGGAACCTACAAAAATGCCCTCGCGCCCGCGATTACGAATCGGTTGATCCCAGAAGCCTGGGTCCATGCCTTCAGCTGGACCAATTGGGCAAATACGCTCATACCTATTCGGCGGCACGTCTCATGGCGACATAACCGGGAAGCTTATCGATATAAGGGATCCCACTCTCTGCCAGAATTCTGGCCGCACACCGAAAATTTAATATCAGACTCACGGTTCGCGCGACCATTCAAGAACACACAACACACGCAAATATGTTAGAAAATCACGTTAGCGTACAAACGTTAGAACCCCTCGCGATTTTCTAAACAACCTACGCCCACCAACTCGCAAGCATGATTATACCCCGGTGATAAGTTTAACGTCTCAGCGCTCATAAACTTACCAACGCGATCTCAAGCGTTAATCTACAAACTCCCGCGTGCGCGCCATCATGAATCGGAATCGTCCGGAAGTCTCTATCCTCGGTACCAACAGTCTAGGTCCATGTTAATTTAAAAAAAAAATAAAATTGAAGAATTAAAAAAAAAATTGCTCCCATATCCACTAGACAAAACGTTCCATGGTGACATGACCGGGAACTCTAGTGATATGGGATAACTCACTCCCTGTCAGAATGTGATCCGTACACCAAACTAAATATCAGAATGACGATCCGCGAATATATGAATGGCCGCAGGGTTTCAAAATCGAATTTATACACGCGAAGTCACATACACGCGAGCACACGCGACAAACACGTCAACATGCGAACGCTTAAGCCCTTCGCGATCATCTACGCACACCTATGTCCGCTATCGCGCAAACTTGATAACACTCCGGTAATTATGTGAACGTTTTAGTACTTACGAAGTTACGAACGCGAATCCGCAAACGCGCGCGATCATGAATCGGTCACGTCCGGGAATCTTTAGCCTTCATTCTAGTAATTTAGGTCCATACATTCAGTTGGACCAATCAAAAAAATAAAGCTCATATCCACTAGACCACACGCTCTACGGCGACATCGCCGGGAACTCGTGATATGGAAGATCTCACTTTCATTTAGCATCTGAGCCGTACACCAAATATAAAGTATTAGATTCACGGTCCGCGCACGATTATCCAAAGAACACACGCGAATATGCGAAATGCACACGGTTATAAAATAGATTTTATATACGCGAGGTTACATACACGTTAGCACACGCGACATACAAACGCACACGCGATCGAACGTTAACGTACAAATGCTTGAACCCTTCGCGATGATACATGCGATCGCGAGTCCCTACGTCCGCACATACCTGAACCGTACAATGAATATCACATTCAGAATCACGGCCCGCTACAATTGGCCTAATGCAGTGTTTTATTGGGCGACATTGCCTGTCTCGTCTGCAAATTGTAGTATGTGATTCTGACGGGGAGCCCTTCCGAGAACCTAGCTCTACAGCTCCAGTAGGACAACTCTCGAAAAAAAAGAGTTGATCAGCTTAGTAATGACGGTTGGTTTAGCGGTACTGGGCCCGATCATTGTTGATCTGGTGTTTGGTGCTGCTCGCGGTAATATTCAGCTCAGATTTCCCTTTGAATAAATACTATTGTTACATAGAACGGACTTCCATATTTGAGAAAATATGTATAAAATACTTGTGTAAATAATTGAATGAAATCCCGTGGAGATACTTTCGCTTCCATACCAGTATATTCTAAACTAGCGGTATAAGCTGTAAAATCAGCCAAACGGCAGTACCTTTGAATAATCCATTTGATTTTACACAATTCAATAGCTTGAGATGAATGCTTGCTCTGTAAATTTTAATAGTATAATAGTCATCGGGATTACTTTACGCCACGGGGGCTGCTTTACGCCAAAATTGAAGAATAATACTTGAGCTTCTAGTTCAAATTTAACGTTATATTTGGACAAAAGCAAAACATAGTATTATTCGCCTGTTCAACACATATAAAAATTGTATATAGGTTTAATAGAATGCTTGCAAGTAATCTTAGTAGGCGATGAAACTGAAACATAAAATATAGGTACGCAAAAAACATTGTAACTAAAATTCTCTTGAGAAAGTGTGATCAAATTATTAGAAATTTGTGTTTGTATTTTTTGGCCGTTATTTTAACTGTTTAGTGACTATATGGGGTTACTTTACACCTGAGAGGGAGAAACAGATACTACGCACGAAGTGCAAATAATAGCACATGTCAAGAAGCAAGAAAACTTTCGACAGCAAAAATCAATCAAAGTGGGCGATGCTTAAGGCCCCCGTCGGGCAATCCGCCATTTTTCGTGTTTTTTTGCGGTTTTTTATTTTATTTTCAAAGAAAATGACAAAATATGGAAAAAAGAAAAAAATCACGACCTAGATAATTGTTTTTACTATGAATTGGCCGAAATGGAAAATTCAAAATTTTCCAACTCGGAAAACTGTGTGCTTTTTCCGGTTGAAAAAACACACAGTTTTTGCAATCATTTGTTTAAAATTTTGATTTTTCCAAAACACATAGCTAAACAATTTTTCTAGGACGTGATTTTCTCCGATTTTCCATATTTTCCGCTTTTCATTGAAAAATTTCCATTTTACTAGAAGCAGTTTTTCCACCCGCACAGACACAACTAAAGTAAAATTTGTATGTATAGGTGCGCAAAAGTGGAGCAATATTTTTAACCTGCTGTTTCTTCGATATTTCCTACAAAACTACCCAAGTGTTGTATATGTACGGATTCGTTAGAAATCAAGGAATCTGATGGTACAAAGAAAAAATCGTTTTGGAAAACTTCATAACAGCGTTTTTCAATTTTTCTCGCGATACGCAATGTACCGTCGCACGCGAAACAGCGTGGAAAGATACGAAAAGAAAAACAAGTGTACTAAAAGTTATCCTTGGGTTGATGCAGATGGCGTGCTACGAAAGCTCGAAATATCGAAAGCTTTTAGCACAACTGTTTTTGAGTAATTCTGAATGTAGAAATAGTTGAAAATGATTTCAAATAAATTTCTTCATTGCAACTTGATGATTTTCTATTTCTTGGGAGATCTATGATATTTTATTATTTTACGAGACTGAAACAAACCGCGATGCTATTTTATCTGTATACGCCAAATAACGGAAAAAACATTTTCTATGTCGAATTTGCATGTTGATATTTGATGATTTTGAGACTGATGATCGTTTGAAACCAACGGTTTTGTGTTGAATTGATAACACATATTTAAAAACATCTTTGGCTTTATTCCAAACAATAATGGAGGCTTGCCAAATTGAAAATTATTTGGAAGTTCTATCAATTATCACATGTCACAATTTTTTGTAAGATTGGTTTTATTTTTCAGAAACCGATTTCCACACAGCATTGATGAAAACCTGATGAAATTTATAACAGTTGAAGCAAATATTTTCGACATTCCACAAATACCAACGAACGAATTTTTGGGATCCCTATAATTAATTTTTATACTGGATTTGACTGCTTTGAAACATTTTTGAACACAGATGTTGTTTCGTGTTTTCAGAAATGCAAGAAATCTTAGCAAAGTTTCCTCAGATTCTCATGGAATAATTATCATACTGAAACTTGGATTTAAAAAAAAAATTAAAAAGCCATAATATTATATTTGTTTTGATAATATCTCTTTTTCTTTTGTTTTATTGAGATTCGAGAGTAGGTATCACGAAAATCACGCTGAAAGCAACAACTTTTTGTTTGTTTCCATAGCGTTATTACGCCATGAAAATTTGAGTTTTTCAGGAAGTATATTTTATAACGGCCGTATCGTATTTCATTTATGAATCAATCAATAGTCCCGACCAGGACGATTGAAAATGAATCACTTGATAATATTTTATCGCTTTATTGAATGTTAAAGTTCATTGAAATAAGGAAATCATAATTAGATCAATTTCATTTTTTCCGTTGAATTTTTGAAAAACTTTAATTTGGCTCTGTCTAATCAATTTACTTAGTACACTTCCATTGACTTATAACGATTTATAGAAAAGATACGACTAATCGTGTATTGTAAATGATATGCGTAGTTTGAACTACCATAAAACCATTCTCGCTGATTACGTCTAAAGGATTGACTGAATGGATTTGTTTGAATATTCCAACGTTGGAATACACAAATCTGTCACGTAGTTTTAAAAATACCCACATACCCACATGGCTTCCTGCAGATCACTTGACAAAGGATCTGAAATCCAAATCGATCACTTTCAAATCAACAGAAAATGCTTTAGTAGTTATATTGGTCAGGAAGATTGTGCTACCAGGACTACGTCCAGCAACTGGCGGTAGCACTGTTGACAGTAAAACATGTACTTACTTGGTTAATTTTGAGCTCTTCATGGAATAATATTTTTTCTGAATTGCGCAATTAATTTTTCATCGTTTTGTTTTACAACTTCCAATATGGATTTTTTATAATTCCACAAATGATAAAAAAGTTCTCCAAGGTTGTCTACATACTGAATTTTGATACAGTCGGGTCTCCTACTACGCTGATTCCTACTACGTGGATTCGTATTGTGCGGTACCCACCTAATAGGAATCACTTAGCTTATGGGATTGCGACTAATTGGGGCTCGAATATATCATCTGAGTTAACATTTAGCACCATACTTTATTTGGTAAAGTTGTTTTGTGTTTGCTTAGACCTACAATTTAGAGCAATTGGATATCCAATTGATTGATAACTGCATCGCCAGGGGTGCTACACAATAGAGTAAATAAATCTAACCTCTCGTAAACGCAACTATCATTGAATAAGTTTAACGTGAGCGTACCAGCTTTCAGTACAATGTGGTATTTAGAATGTCACAAACGTCTAATAACTTAGAGGAGATGGTGTTCTCGGAAAAAATTTAGAGAAGGTTAAAAGGTACGCGATTATGGACAAAACTAATTGAAATAGATAGACCAGGCAGCACTAGTGAGCATGTATTATTTTTCAATTTCTGAATCTCGAGAACATTATTTAGAAGTGTGATGTCTTCGGCAATATTCATCAGCGAGTCGAGCGGTACCCGACGGCGAATAGATAATTACAGAATTCGCCCATCAGGCGGCGCTAGGGAGACTAAACCTTCCAATTCATGTTAGGTAAAGTTTATTAATTTAGGAAAATGACATTTACTGTAAGTCACAATTGAAGTTTTATAGCACGCTACAAGTGCAATCTAGGTTGTATGAGTGGCTATAAAACCACCATAAAGCCTAAATTGTTACTGGGGCAAGGACTATTTAATGATGTAATGATTAAATTGGATATCACCCTCAACGCGGCGTTAGTGAGCACACACTTTTTTATTTCAATATCCCAAAATAGGCAGGTGGGAAAAAATTTGGGAGGACTGTCAAATTGATTTTTATTGTAAGAATTATTTTTCCTTAGAAAACCTTACAGAATGATTCTGTTTCACTATCCGGCATCAAACAAAAATTTAAAAATGTATCGTCATGTGTTTTCAAGTAAATTCCATGATCACCAGTGGAAATTGGTAGGTTGGAAAAAATGGGAGCACGATCAAATTGATTTTTATAGAAAGAAATATTTTTGTTTACGAAACCTTACCGGATGATTTTGTTTGCCTATCTTGTATCCATCAGAAGAAGAAAATTTTATTGCCTTGTGTTTTCAAGAAATTTCCATGATCAGTAGTGGAAATTGGTGGGTTGGAAAAAAATGGGAGCACGATCAAATTGATTTTTATAGAAAGAAATATTTTTGTTTACGAAACCTTGCAGGATGATTTTGTTTGCCTATCTTGTATCCATCAGAAGAAGAAAATTTTATTGCCATGTGTTTTCAAGAAATTTCCATGATCAGTAGTGGAAATTGGTGGGTTGGAAAAAAATGGGAGCACGATCAAATTGATTTCCATCCATCCAAAATTGAGAGGACAATAAAATTGATTTCTATTGAAACAATTGTTGTAGCTTAGGAAACCTTGCCGGATGATTTTGTTTGCCTATCTTGTATCCATCAGAAGAAGAAAATTTTATTGCCTTGTGTTTTCAAGAAATTTCCATGATCAGTAGTGGAAATTGGTGGGTTGGAAAAAAATGGGAGCACGATCAAATTGATTTCCATCCATCCAAAATTGAGAGGACAATAAAATTGATTTCTATTGAAACAATTGTTGTAGCTTAGGAAACCTTGCCGGATGATTTTGTTTGCCTATCTTGTATCCATCAGAAGAAGAAAATTTTATTGCCTTGTGTTTTCAAGAAATTTCCATGATCAGTAGTGGAAATTGGTGGGTTGGAAAAAAAATGGGAGCACGATCAAATTGATTTCCATCCATCCAAAATTGAGAGGACAATAAAATTGATTTCTATTGAAACAATTGTTGTTGCTTAGGAAACCTTGCCGGATGATTTTGTTGGCCTATCTTGTATCCATCAGAAGAAGAAAATTTTATTGCCTTGTGTTTTCAAGAAATTTCCATGATCAGTAGTGGAAATTGGTGGGTTGGAAAAAAATGGGAGCACGATCAAATTGATTTCCATCCATCCAAAATTGAGAGGACAATAAAATTGATTTCTATTGAAACAATTGTTGTTGCTTAGGAAACCTTGCCGGATGATTTTGTTTGCCTATCTTGTATCCATCAGAAGAAGAAAATTTTATTGCCTTGTGTTTTCAAGAAATTTCCATGATCACCAGTGGAAATTGGTGGGTTGGAAAAAAATGGGAGCACGATCAAATTGATTTTTATAGAAAGAAATATTTTTGTTTACGAAACCTTGCAGGATGATTTTGTTTGCCTATCCTGTATCCATCAGAAGAAGAAAATTTTATTGCCATGTGTTTTCAAGAAATTTCCATGATCAGTAGTGAAAATGGTTGGGTTGGAAAAATTGAGAGGACAATAAAATTGATTTCGATTGAAACAATTGTTGTTGCTTAGGAAACCTTGCAGGATGATTTTGTTTGCCTATCCTGTATCCATCAGAAGAAGAAAATTTGTATCCATCAGAAGAAGAAAATTTTATTCCATGTGTTTTCAAGAAATTTCCATGATCAGTAGTGGAAATTGGTGGGTTGGAAAAAAAAATGGGAGCACGATCAAATTGATTTCCATCCATCCAAAATTGAGAGGACAATAAAATTGATTTCTATTGAAACAATTGTTGTTGCTTAGGAAACCTTGCCGGATGATTTTGTTTGCCTATCTTGTATCCATCAGAAGAAGAAAATTTGATTGCCATGTGTTTTCAAGAAATTTCCATGATCAGGAGTGGAAATTGGTGGGTTGGAAAAAAATGGGAGCACGATCAAATTGATTTTTATAGAAAGAAATATTTTTGTTTACGAAACCTTGCAGGATGATTTTGTTTGCCTATCTTGTATCCATCAGAAGAAGAAAATTTTATTGCCATGTGTTTTCAAGAAATTTCCATGATCAGTAGTGGAAATTGGTGGGTTGGAAAAAAATGGGAGCACGATCAAATTGATTTCCATCCATCCAAAATTGAGAGGACAATAAAATTGATTTCTATTGAAACAATTGTTGTAGCTTAGGAAACCTTGCCGGATGATTTTGTTTGCCTATCTTGTATCCATCAGAAGAAGAAAATTTTATTGCCTTGTGTTTTCAAGAAATTTCCATGATCAGTAGTGGAAATTGGTGGGTTGGAAAAAAATGGGAGCACGATCAAATTGATTTCCATCCGTCCAAAATTGAGAGGACAATAAAATTGATTTCTATTGAAACAATTGTTGTTGCTTAGGAAACCTTGCCGGATGATTTTGTTTGCCTATCTTGTATCCATCAGAAGAAGAAAATTTTATTGCCTTGTGTTTTCAAGAAATTTCCATGATCAGTAGTGGAAATTGGTGGGTTGGAAAAAAATGGGAGCACGATCAAATTGATTTCCATCCATCCAAAATTGAGAGGACAATAAAATTGATTTCTATTGAAACAATTGTTGTTGCTTAGGAAACCTTGCCGGATGATTTTGTTTGCCTATCTTGTATCCATCAGAAGAAGAAAATTTTATTGCCTTGTGTTTTCAAGAAATTTCCATGATCACCAGTGGAAATTGGTGGGTTGGAAAAAAATGGGAGCACGATCAAATTGATTTTTATAGAAAGAAATATTTTTGTTTACGAAACCTTGCAGGATGATTTTGTTTGCCTATCCTGTATCCATCAGAAGAAGAAAATTTTATTGCCATGTGTTTTCAAGAAATTTCCATGATCAGTAGTGGAAATGGTTGGGTTGGAAAAATTGAGAGGACAATAAAATTGATTTCGATTGAAACAATTGTTGTTGCTTAGGAAACCTTGCAGGATGATTTTGTTTGCCTATCCTGTATCCATCAGAAGAAGAAAATTTTATTGCCTTGTGTTTTCAAGATATTTCAAGACAAAGACAAGACAAAGACAAGACAAAGACAAGACAAAGACAAGACAAAGACAAGACAAAGACAAGACAAAGACAAGACAAAGACAAGACAAAGACAAGACAAAGACAAGACAAAGACAAGACAAAGACAAGACAAAGACAAGACAAAGACAAGACAAAGACAAGACAAAGACAAGACAAAGACAAGACAAAGACAAGACAAAGACAAGACAAAGACAAGACAAAGACAAGACAAAGACAAGACAAAGACAAGACAAAGACAAGACAAAGACAAGACAAAGACAAGACAAAGACAAGACAAAGACAAGACAAAGACAAGACAAAGACAAGACAAAGACAAGACAAAGACAAGACAAAGACAAGACAAAGACAAGACAAAGACAAGACAAAGACAAGACAAAGACAAGACAAAGACAAGACAAAGACAAGACAAAGACAAGACAAAGACAAGACAAAGACAAGACAAAGACAAGACAAAGACAAGACAAAGACAAGACAAAGACAAGACAAAGACAAGACAAAGACAAGACAAAGACAAGACAAAGACAAGACAAAGACAAGACAAAGACAAGACAAAGACAAGACAAAGACAAGACAAAGACAAGACAAAGACAAGACAAAGACAAGACAAAGACAAGACAAAGACAAGACAAAGACAAGACAAAGACAAGACAAAGACAAGACAAAGACAAGACAAAGACAAGACAAAGACAAGACAAAGACAAGACAAAGACAAGACAAAGACAAGACAAAGACAAGACAAAGACAAGACAAAGACAAGACAAAGACAAGACAAAGACAAGACAAAGACAAGACAAAGACAAGACAAAGACAAGACAAAGACAAGACAAAGACAAGACAAAGACAAGACAAAGACAAGACAAAGACAAGACAAAGACAAGACAAAGACAAGACAAAGACAAGACAAAGACAAGACAAAGACAAGACAAAGACAAGACAAAGACAAGACAAAGACAAGACAAAGACAAGACAAAGACAAGACAAAGACAAGACAAAGACAAGACAAAGACAAGACAAAGACAAGACAAAGACAAGACAAAGACAAGACAAAGACAAGACAAAGACAAGACAAAGACAAGACAAAGACAAGACAAAGACAAGACAAAGACAAAGACAAGACAAAGACAAGACAAAGACAAGACAAAGACAAGACAAAGACAAGACAAAGACAAGACAAAGACAAGACAAAGACAAGACAAAGACAAGACAAAGACAAGACAAAGACAAGACAAAGACAAGACAAAGACAAGACAAAGACAAGACAAAGACAAGACAAAGACAAGACAAAGACAAGACAAGACAAGACAAGACAAAGACAAGACAAAGACAAGACAAAGACAAGACAAAGACAAGACAAAGACAAGACAAAGACAAGACAAAGACAAGACAAAGACAAGACAAAGACAAGACAAAGACAAGACAAAGACAAGACAAAGACAAGACAAAGACAAGACAAAGACAAGACAAAGACAAGACAAAGACAAGACAAAGACAAGACAAAGACAAGACAAAGACAAGACAAAGACAAGACAAAGACAAGACAAAGACAAGACAAAGACAAGACAAAGACAAGACAAAGACAAGACAAAGACAAGACAAAGACAAGACAAAGACAAGACAAAGACAAGACAAAGACAAGACAAAGACAAGACAAAGACAAGACAAAGACAAGACAAAGACAAGACAAAGACAAGACAAAGACAAGACAAAGACAAGACAAAGACAAGACAAAGACAAGACAAAGACAAGACAAAGACAAGACAAAGACAAGACAAAGACAAGACAAAGACAAGACAAAGACAAGACAAAGACAAGACAAAGACAAGACAAAGACAAGACAAAGACAAGACAAAGACAAGACAAAGACAAGACAAAGACAAGACAAAGACAAGACAAAGACAAGACAAAGACAAGACAAAGACAAGACAAAGACAAGACAAAGACAAGACAAAGACAAGACAAAGACAAGACAAAGACAAGACAAAGACAAGACAAAGACAAGACAAAGACAAGACAAAGACAAGACAAAGACAAGACAAAGACAAGACAAAGACAAGACAAAGACAAGACAAAGACAAGACAAAGACAAGACAAAGACAAGACAAAGACAAGACAAAGACAAGACAAAGACAAGACAAAGACAAGACAAAGACAAGACAAAGACAAGACAAAGACAAGACAAAGACAAGACAAAGACAAGACAAAGACAAGACAAAGACAAGACAAAGACAAGACAAAGACAAGACAAAGACAAGACAAAGACAAGACAAAGACAAGACAAAGACAAGACAAAGACAAGACAAAGACAAGACAAAGACAAAGACAAGACAAAGACAAGACAAAGACAAGACAAAGACAAGACAAAGACAAGACAAAGACAAGACAAAGACAAGACAAAGACAAGACAAAGACAAGACAAAGACAAGACAAAGACAAGACAAAGACAAGACAAAGACAAGACAAAGACAAGACAAAGACAAGACAAAGACAAGACAAAGACAAGACAAAGACAAGACAAAGACAAGACAAAGACAAGACAAAGACAAGACAAAGACAAGACAAAGACAAGACAAAGACAAGACAAAGACAAGACAAAGACAAGACAAAGACAAGACAAAGACAAGACAAAGACAAGACAAAGACAAGACAAAGACAAGACAAAGACAAGACAAAGACAAGACAAAGACAAGACAAAGACAAGACAAAGACAAGACAAAGACAAGACAAAGACAAGACAAAGACAAGACAAAGACAAGACAAAGACAAGACAAAGACAAGACAAAGACAAGACAAAGACAAGACAAAGACAAGACAAAGACAAGACAAAGACAAGACAAAGACAAGACAAAGACAAGACAAAGACAAGACAAAGACAAGACAAAGACAAGACAAAGACAAGACAAAGACAAGACAAAGACAAGACAAAGACAAGACAAAGACAAGACAAAGACAAGACAAAGACAAGACAAAGACAAGACAAAGACAAGACAAAGACAAGACAAAGACAAGACAAAGACAAGACAAAGACAAGACAAAGACAAGACAAAGACAAGACAAAGACAAGACAAAGACAAGACAAAGACAAGACAAAGACAAGACAAAGACAAGACAAAGACAAGACAAAGACAAGACAAAGACAAGACAAAGACAAGACAAAGACAAGACAAAGACAAGACAAAGACAAGACAAAGACAAGACAAAGACAAGACAAAGACAAGACAAAGACAAGACAAAGACAAGACAAAGACAAGACAAAGACAAGACAAAGACAAGACAAAGACAAGACAAAGACAAGACAAAGACAAGACAAAGACAAGACAAAGACAAGACAAAGACAAGACAAAGACAAGACAAAGACAAGACAAAGACAAGACAAAGACAAGACAAAGACAAGACAAAGACAAGACAAAGACAAGACAAAGACAAGACAAAGACAAGACAAAGACAAGACAAAGACAAGACAAAGACAAGACAAAGACAAGACAAAGACAAGACAAAGACAAGACAAAGACAAGACAAAGACAAGACAAAGACAAGACAAAGACAAGACAAAGACAAGACAAAGACAAGACAAAGACAAGACAAAGACAAGACAAAGACAAGACAAAGACAAGACAAAGACAAGACAAAGACAAGACAAAGACAAGACAAAGACAAGACAAAGACAAGACAAAGACAAGACAAAGACAAGACAAAGACAAGACAAAGACAAGACAAAGACAAGACAAAGACAAGACAAAGACAAGACAAAGACAAGACAAAGACAAGACAAAGACAAGACAAAGACAAGACAAAGACAAGACAAAGACAAGACAAAGACAAGACAAAGACAAGACAAAGACAAGACAAAGACAAGACAAAGACAAGACAAAGACAAGACAAAGACAAGACAAAGACAAGACAAAGACAAGACAAAGACAAGACAAAGACAAGACAAAGACAAGACAAAGACAAGACAAAGACAAGACAAAGACAAGACAAAGACAAGACAAAGACAAGACAAAGACAAGACAAAGACAAGACAAAGACAAGACAAAGACAAGACAAAGACAAGACAAAGACAAGACAAAGACAAGACAAAGACAAGACAAAGACAAGACAAAGACAAGACAAAGACAAGACAAAGACAAGACAAAGACAAGACAAAGACAAGACAAAGACAAGACAAAGACAAGACAAAGACAAGACAAAGACAAGACAAAGACAAGACAAAGACAAGACAAAGACAAGACAAAGACAAGACAAAGACAAGACAAAGACAAGACAAAGACAAGACAAAGACAAGACAAAGACAAGACAAAGACAAGACAAAGACAAGACAAAGACAAGACAAAGACAAGACAAAGACAAGACAAAGACAAGACAAAGACAAGACAAAGACAAGACAAAGACAAGACAAAGACAAGACAAAGACAAGACAAAGACAAGACAAAGACAAGACAAAGACAAGACAAAGACAAGACAAAGACAAGACAAAGACAAGACAAAGACAAGACAAAGACAAGACAAAGACAAGACAAAGACAAGACAAAGACAAGACAAAGACAAGACAAAGACAAGACAAAGACAAGACAAAGACAAGACAAAGACAAGACAAAGACAAGACAAAGACAAGACAAAGACAAGACAAAGACAAGACAAAGACAAGACAAAGACAAGACAAAGACAAGACAAAGACAAGACAAAGACAAGACAAAGACAAGACAAAGACAAGACAAAGACAAGACAAAGACAAGACAAAGACAAGACAAAGACAAGACAAAGACAAGACAAAGACAAGACAAAGACAAGACAAAGACAAGACAAAGACAAGACAAAGACAAGACAAAGACAAGACAAAGACAAGACAAAGACAAGACAAAGACAAGACAAAGACAAGACAAAGACAAGACAAAGACAAGACAAAGACAAGACAAAGACAAGACAAAGACAAGACAAAGACAAGACAAAGACAAGACAAAGACAAGACAAAGACAAGACAAAGACAAGACAAAGACAAGACAAAGACAAGACAAAGACAAGACAAAGACAAGACAAAGACAAGACAAAGACAAGACAAAGACAAGACAAAGACAAGACAAAGACAAGACAAAGACAAGACAAAGACAAGACAAAGACAAGACAAAGACAAGACAAAGACAAGACAAAGACAAGACAAAGACAAGACAAAGACAAGACAAAGACAAGACAAAGACAAGACAAAGACAAGACAAAGACAAGACAAAGACAAGACAAAGACAAGACAAAGACAAGACAAAGACAAGACAAAGACAAGACAAAGACAAGACAAAGACAAGACAAAGACAAGACAAAGACAAGACAAAGACAAGACAAAGACAAGACAAAGACAAGACAAAGACAAGACAAAGACAAGACAAAGACAAGACAAAGACAAGACAAAGACAAGACAAAGACAAGACAAAGACAAGACAAAGACAAGACAAAGACAAGACAAAGACAAGACAAAGACAAGACAAAGACAAGACAAAGACAAGACAAAGACAAGACAAAGACAAGACAAAGACAAGACAAAGACAAGACAAAGACAAGACAAAGACAAGACAAAGACAAGACAAAGACAAGACAAAGACAAGACAAAGACAAGACAAAGACAAGACAAAGACAAGACAAAGACAAGACAAAGACAAGACAAAGACAAGACAAAGACAAGACAAAGACAAGACAAAGACAAGACAAAGACAAGACAAAGACAAGACAAAGACAAGACAAAGACAAGACAAAGACAAGACAAAGACAAGACAAAGACAAGACAAAGACAAGACAAAGACAAGACAAAGACAAGACAAAGACAAGACAAAGACAAGACAAAGACAAGACAAAGACAAGACAAAGACAAGACAAAGACAAGACAAAGACAAGACAAAGACAAGACAAAGACAAGACAAAGACAAGACAAAGACAAGACAAAGACAAGACAAAGACAAGACAAAGACAAGACAAAGACAAGACAAAGACAAGACAAAGACAAGACAAAGACAAGACAAAGACAAGACAAAGACAAGACAAAGACAAGACAAAGACAAGACAAAGACAAGACAAAGACAAGACAAAGACAAGACAAAGACAAGACAAAGACAAGACAAAGACAAGACAAAGACAAGACAAAGACAAGACAAAGACAAGACAAAGACAAGACAAAGACAAGACAAAGACAAGACAAAGACAAGACAAAGACAAGACAAAGACAAGACAAAGACAAGACAAAGACAAGACAAAGACAAGACAAAGACAAGACAAAGACAAGACAAAGACAAGACAAAGACAAGACAAAGACAAGACAAAGACAAGACAAAGACAAGACAAAGACAAGACAAAGACAAGACAAAGACAAGACAAAGACAAGACAAAGACAAGACAAAGACAAGACAAAGACAAGACAAAGACAAGACAAAGACAAGACAAAGACAAGACAAAGACAAGACAAAGACAAGACAAAGACAAGACAAAGACAAGACAAAGACAAGACAAAGACAAGACAAAGACAAGACAAAGACAAGACAAAGACAAGACAAAGACAAGACAAAGACAAGACAAAGACAAGACAAAGACAAGACAAAGACAAGACAAAGACAAGACAAAGACAAGACAAAGACAAGACAAAGACAAGACAAAGACAAGACAAAGACAAGACAAAGACAAGACAAAGACAAGACAAAGACAAGACAAAGACAAGACAAAGACAAGACAAAGACAAGACAAAGACAAGACAAAGACAAAGACAAAGACAAGACAAAGACAAGACAAAGACAAGACAAAGACAAGACAAAGACAAGACAAAGACAAGACAAAGACAAGACAAAGACAAGACAAAGACAAGACAAAGACAAGACAAAGACAAGACAAAGACAAGACAAAGACAAGACAAAGACAAGACAAAGACAAGACAAAGACAAGACAAAGACAAGACAAAGACAAGACAAAGACAAGACAAAGACAAGACAAAGACAAGACAAAGACAAGACAAAGACAAGACAAAGACAAGACAAAGACAAGACAAAGACAAGACAAAGACAAGACAAAGACAAGACAAAGACAAGACAAAGACAAGACAAAGACAAGACAAAGACAAGACAAAGACAAGACAAAGACAAGACAAAGACAAGACAAAGACAAGACAAAGACAAGACAAAGACAAGACAAAGACAAGACAAAGACAAGACAAAGACAAGACAAAGACAAGACAAAGACAAGACAAAGACAAGACAAAGACAAGACAAAGACAAGACAAAGACAAGACAAAGACAAGACAAAGACAAGACAAAGACAAGACAAAGACAAGACAAAGACAAGACAAAGACAAGACAAAGACAAGACAAAGACAAGACAAAGACAAGACAAAGACAAGACAAAGACAAGACAAAGACAAGACAAAGACAAGACAAAGACAAGACAAAGACAAGACAAAGACAAGACAAAGACAAGACAAAGACAAGACAAAGACAAGACAAAGACAAGACAAAGACAAGACAAAGACAAGACAAAGACAAGACAAAGACAAGACAAAGACAAGACAAAGACAAGACAAAGACAAGACAAAGACAAGACAAAGACAAGACAAAGACAAGACAAAGACAAGACAAAGACAAGACAAAGACAAGACAAAGACAAGACAAAGACAAGACAAAGACAAGACAAAGACAAGACAAAGACAAGACAAAGACAAGACAAAGACAAGACAAAGACAAGACAAAGACAAGACAAAGACAAGACAAAGACAAGACAAAGACAAGACAAAGACAAGACAAAGACAAGACAAAGACAAGACAAAGACAAGACAAAGACAAGACAAAGACAAGACAAAGACAAGACAAAGACAAGACAAAGACAAGACAAAGACAAGACAAAGACAAGACAAAGACAAGACAAAGACAAGACAAAGACAAGACAAAGACAAGACAAAGACAAGACAAAGACAAGACAAAGACAAGACAAAGACAAGACAAAGACAAGACAAAGACAAGACAAAGACAAGACAAAGACAAGACAAAGACAAGACAAAGACAAGACAAAGACAAGACAAAGACAAGACAAAGACAAGACAAAGACAAGACAAAGACAAGACAAAGACAAGACAAAGACAAGACAAAGACAAGACAAAGACAAGACAAAGACAAGACAAAGACAAGACAAAGACAAGACAAAGACAAGACAAAGACAAGACAAAGACAAGACAAAGACAAGACAAAGACAAGACAAAGACAAGACAAAGACAAGACAAAGACAAGACAAAGACAAGACAAAGACAAGACAAAGACAAGACAAAGACAAGACAAAGACAAGACAAAGACAAGACAAAGACAAGACAAAGACAAGACAAAGACAAGACAAAGACAAGACAAAGACAAGACAAAGACAAGACAAAGACAAGACAAAGACAAGACAAAGACAAGACAAAGACAAGACAAAGACAAGACAAAGACAAGACAAAGACAAGACAAAGACAAGACAAAGACAAGACAAAGACAAGACAAAGACAAGACAAAGACAAGACAAAGACAAGACAAAGACAAGACAAAGACAAGACAAAGACAAGACAAAGACAAGACAAAGACAAGACAAAGACAAGACAAAGACAAGACAAAGACAAGACAAAGACAAGACAAAGACAAGACAAAGACAAGACAAAGACAAGACAAAGACAAGACAAAGACAAGACAAAGACAAGACAAAGACAAGACAAAGACAAGACAAAGACAAGACAAAGACAAGACAAAGACAAGACAAAGACAAGACAAAGACAAGACAAAGACAAGACAAAGACAAGACAAAGACAAGACAAAGACAAGACAAAGACAAGACAAAGACAAGACAAAGACAAGACAAAGACAAGACAAAGACAAGACAAAGACAAGACAAAGACAAGACAAAGACAAGACAAAGACAAGACAAAGACAAGACAAAGACAAGACAAAGACAAGACAAAGACAAGACAAAGACAAGACAAAGACAAGACAAAGACAAGACAAAGACAAGACAAAGACAAGACAAAGACAAGACAAAGACAAGACAAAGACAAGACAAAGACAAGACAAAGACAAGACAAAGACAAGACAAAGACAAGACAAAGACAAGACAAAGACAAGACAAAGACAAGACAAAGACAAGACAAAGACAAGACAAAGACAAGACAAAGACAAGACAAAGACAAGACAAAGACAAGACAAAGACAAGACAAAGACAAGACAAAGACAAGACAAAGACAAGACAAAGACAAGACAAAGACAAGACAAAGACAAGACAAAGACAAGACAAAGACAAGACAAAGACAAGACAAAGACAAGACAAAGACAAGACAAAGACAAGACAAAGACAAGACAAAGACAAGACAAAGACAAGACAAAGACAAGACAAAGACAAGACAAAGACAAGACAAAGACAAGACAAAGACAAGACAAAGACAAGACAAAGACAAGACAAAGACAAGACAAAGACAAGACAAAGACAAGACAAAGACAAGACAAAGACAAGACAAAGACAAGACAAAGACAAGACAAAGACAAGACAAAGACAAGACAAAGACAAGACAAAGACAAGACAAAGACAAGACAAAGACAAGACAAAGACAAGACAAAGACAAGACAAAGACAAGACAAAGACAAGACAAAGACAAGACAAAGACAAGACAAAGACAAGACAAAGACAAGACAAAGACAAGACAAAGACAAGACAAAGACAAGACAAAGACAAGACAAAGACAAGACAAAGACAAGACAAAGACAAGACAAAGACAAGACAAAGACAAGACAAAGACAAGACAAAGACAAGACAAAGACAAGACAAAGACAAGACAAAGACAAGACAAAGACAAGACAAAGACAAGACAAAGACAAGACAAAGACAAGACAAAGACAAGACAAAGACAAGACAAAGACAAGACAAAGACAAGACAAAGACAAGACAAAGACAAGACAAAGACAAGACAAAGACAAGACAAAGACAAGACAAAGACAAGACAAAGACAAGACAAAGACAAGACAAAGACAAGACAAAGACAAGACAAAGACAAGACAAAGACAAGACAAAGACAAGACAAAGACAAGACAAAGACAAGACAAAGACAAGACAAAGACAAGACAAAGACAAGACAAAGACAAGACAAAGACAAGACAAAGACAAGACAAAGACAAGACAAAGACAAGACAAAGACAAGACAAAGACAAGACAAAGACAAGACAAAGACAAGACAAAGACAAGACAAAGACAAGACAAAGACAAGACAAAGACAAGACAAAGACAAGACAAAGACAAGACAAAGACAAGACAAAGACAAGACAAAGACAAGACAAAGACAAGACAAAGACAAGACAAAGACAAGACAAAGACAAGACAAAGACAAGACAAAGACAAGACAAAGACAAGACAAAGACAAGACAAAGACAAGACAAAGACAAGACAAAGACAAGACAAAGACAAGACAAAGACAAGACAAAGACAAGACAAAGACAAGACAAAGACAAGACAAAGACAAGACAAAGACAAGACAAAGACAAGACAAAGACAAGACAAAGACAAGACAAAGACAAGACAAAGACAAGACAAAGACAAGACAAAGACAAGACAAAGACAAGACAAAGACAAGACAAAGACAAGACAAAGACAAGACAAAGACAAGACAAAGACAAGACAAAGACAAGACAAAGACAAGACAAAGACAAGACAAAGACAAGACAAAGACAAGACAAAGACAAGACAAAGACAAGACAAAGACAAGACAAAGACAAGACAAAGACAAGACAAAGACAAGACAAAGACAAGACAAAGACAAGACAAAGACAAGACAAAGACAAGACAAAGACAAGACAAAGACAAGACAAAGACAAGACAAAGACAAGACAAAGACAAGACAAAGACAAGACAAAGACAAGACAAAGACAAGACAAAGACAAGACAAAGACAAGACAAAGACAAGACAAAGACAAGACAAAGACAAGACAAAGACAAGACAAAGACAAGACAAAGACAAGACAAAGACAAGACAAAGACAAGACAAAGACAAGACAAAGACAAGACAAAGACAAGACAAAGACAAGACAAAGACAAGACAAAGACAAGACAAAGACAAGACAAAGACAAGACAAAGACAAGACAAAGACAAGACAAAGACAAGACAAAGACAAGACAAAGACAAGACAAAGACAAGACAAAGACAAGACAAAGACAAGACAAAGACAAGACAAAGACAAGACAAAGACAAGACAAAGACAAGACAAAGACAAGACAAAGACAAGACAAAGACAAGACAAAGACAAGACAAAGACAAGACAAAGACAAGACAAAGACAAGACAAAGACAAGACAAAGACAAGACAAAGACAAGACAAAGACAAGACAAAGACAAGACAAAGACAAGACAAAGACAAGACAAAGACAAGACAAAGACAAGACAAAGACAAGACAAAGACAAGACAAAGACAAGACAAAGACAAGACAAAGACAAGACAAAGACAAGACAAAGACAAGACAAAGACAAGACAAAGACAAGACAAAGACAAGACAAAGACAAGACAAAGACAAGACAAAGACAAGACAAAGACAAGACAAAGACAAGACAAAGACAAGACAAAGACAAGACAAAGACAAGACAAAGACAAGACAAAGACAAGACAAAGACAAGACAAAGACAAGACAAAGACAAGACAAAGACAAGACAAAGACAAGACAAAGACAAGACAAAGACAAGACAAAGACAAGACAAAGACAAGACAAAGACAAGACAAAGACAAGACAAAGACAAGACAAAGACAAGACAAAGACAAGACAAAGACAAGACAAAGACAAGACAAAGACAAGACAAAGACAAGACAAAGACAAGACAAAGACAAGACAAAGACAAGACAAAGACAAGACAAAGACAAGACAAAGACAAGACAAAGACAAGACAAAGACAAGACAAAGACAAGACAAAGACAAGACAAAGACAAGACAAAGACAAGACAAAGACAAGACAAAGACAAGACAAAGACAAGACAAAGACAAGACAAAGACAAGACAAAGACAAGACAAAGACAAGACAAAGACAAGACAAAGACAAGACAAAGACAAAAGACAAGACAAAGACAAGACAAAGACAAGACAAAGACAAGACAAAGACAAGACAAAGACAAGACAAAGACAAGACAAAGACAAGACAAAGACAAGACAAAGACAAGACAAAGACAAGACAAAGACAAGACAAAGACAAGACAAAGACAAGACAAAGACAAGACAAAGACAAGACAAAGACAAGACAAAGACAAGACAAAGACAAGACAAAGACAAGACAAAGACAAGACAAAGACAAGACAAAGACAAGACAAAGACAAGACAAAGACAAGACAAAGACAAGACAAAGACAAGACAAAGACAAGACAAAGACAAGACAAAGACAAGACAAAGACAAGACAAAGACAAGACAAAGACAAGACAAAGACAAGACAAAGACAAGACAAAGACAAGACAAAGACAAGACAAAGACAAGACAAAGACAAGACAAAGACAAGACAAAGACAAGACAAAGACAAGACAAAGACAAGACAAAGACAAGACAAAGACAAGACAAAGACAAGACAAAGACAAGACAAAGACAAGACAAAGACAAGACAAAGACAAGACAAAGACAAGACAAAGACAAGACAAAGACAAGACAAAGACAAGACAAAGACAAGACAAAGACAAGACAAAGACAAGACAAAGACAAGACAAAGACAAGACAAAGACAAGACAAAGACAAGACAAAGACAAGACAAAGACAAGACAAAGACAAGACAAAGACAAGACAAAGACAAGACAAAGACAAGACAAAGACAAGACAAAGACAAGACAAAGACAAGACAAAGACAAGACAAAGACAAGACAAAGACAAGACAAAGACAAGACAAAGACAAGACAAAGACAAGACAAAGACAAGACAAAGACAAGACAAAGACAAGACAAAGACAAGACAAAGACAAGACAAAGACAAGACAAAGACAAGACAAAGACAAGACAAAGACAAGACAAAGACAAGACAAAGACAAGACAAAGACAAGACAAAGACAAGACAAAGACAAGACAAAGACAAGACAAAGACAAGACAAAGACAAGACAAAGACAAGACAAAGACAAGACAAAGACAAGACAAAGACAAGACAAAGACAAGACAAAGACAAGACAAAGACAAGACAAAGACAAGACAAAGACAAGACAAAGACAAGACAAAGACAAGACAAAGACAAGACAAAGACAAGACAAAGACAAGACAAAGACAAGACAAAGACAAGACAAAGACAAGACAAAGACAAGACAAAGACAAGACAAAGACAAGACAAAGACAAGACAAAGACAAGACAAAGACAAGACAAAGACAAGACAAAGACAAGACAAAGACAAGACAAAGACAAGACAAAGACAAGACAAAGACAAGACAAAGACAAGACAAAGACAAGACAAAGACAAGACAAAGACAAGACAAAGACAAGACAAAGACAAGACAAAGACAAGACAAAGACAAGACAAAGACAAGACAAAGACAAGACAAAGACAAGACAAAGACAAGACAAAGACAAGACAAAGACAAGACAAAGACAAGACAAAGACAAGACAAAGACAAGACAAAGACAAGACAAAGACAAGACAAAGACAAGACAAAGACAAGACAAAGACAAGACAAAGACAAGACAAAGACAAGACAAAGACAAGACAAAGACAAGACAAAGACAAGACAAAGACAAGACAAAGACAAGACAAAGACAAGACAAAGACAAGACAAAGACAAGACAAAGACAAGACAAAGACAAGACAAAGACAAGACAAAGACAAGACAAAGACAAGACAAAGACAAGACAAAGACAAGACAAAGACAAGACAAAGACAAGACAAAGACAAGACAAAGACAAGACAAAGACAAGACAAAGACAAGACAAAGACAAGACAAAGACAAGACAAAGACAAGACAAAGACAAGACAAAGACAAGACAAAGACAAGACAAAGACAAGACAAAGACAAGACAAAGACAAGACAAAGACAAGACAAAGACAAGACAAAGACAAGACAAAGACAAGACAAAGACAAGACAAAGACAAGACAAAGACAAGACAAAGACAAGACAAAGACAAGACAAAGACAAGACAAAGACAAGACAAAGACAAGACAAAGACAAGACAAAGACAAGACAAAGACAAGACAAAGACAAGACAAAGACAAGACAAAGACAAGACAAAGACAAGACAAAGACAAGACAAAGACAAGACAAAGACAAGACAAAGACAAGACAAAGACAAGACAAAGACAAGACAAAGACAAGACAAAGACAAGACAAAGACAAGACAAAGACAAGACAAAGACAAGACAAAGACAAGACAAAGACAAGACAAAGACAAGACAAAGACAAGACAAAGACAAGACAAAGACAAGACAAAGACAAGACAAAGACAAGACAAAGACAAGACAAAGACAAGACAAAGACAAGACAAAGACAAGACAAAGACAAGACAAAGACAAGACAAAGACAAGACAAAGACAAGACAAAGACAAGACAAAGACAAGACAAAGACAAGACAAAGACAAGACAAAGACAAGACAAAGACAAGACAAAGACAAGACAAAGACAAGACAAAGACAAGACAAAGACAAGACAAAGACAAGACAAAGACAAGACAAAGACAAGACAAAGACAAGACAAAGACAAGACAAAGACAAGACAAAGACAAGACAAAGACAAGACAAAGACAAGACAAAGACAAGACAAAGACAAGACAAAGACAAGACAAAGACAAGACAAAGACAAGACAAAGACAAGACAAAGACAAGACAAAGACAAGACAAAGACAAGACAAAGACAAGACAAAGACAAGACAAAGACAAGACAAAGACAAGACAAAGACAAGACAAAGACAAGACAAAGACAAGACAAAGACAAGACAAAGACAAGACAAAGACAAGACAAAGACAAGACAAAGACAAGACAAAGACAAGACAAAGACAAGACAAAGACAAGACAAAGACAAGACAAAGACAAGACAAAGACAAGACAAAGACAAGACAAAGACAAGACAAAGACAAGACAAAGACAAGACAAAGACAAGACAAAGACAAGACAAAGACAAGACAAAGACAAGACAAAGACAAGACAAAGACAAGACAAAGACAAGACAAAGACAAGACAAAGACAAGACAAAGACAAGACAAAGACAAGACAAAGACAAGACAAAGACAAGACAAAGACAAGACAAAGACAAGACAAAGACAAGACAAAGACAAGACAAAGACAAGACAAAGACAAGACAAAGACAAGACAAAGACAAGACAAAGACAAGACAAAGACAAGACAAAGACAAGACAAAGACAAGACAAAGACAAGACAAAGACAAGACAAAGACAAGACAAAGACAAGACAAAGACAAGACAAAGACAAGACAAAGACAAGACAAAGACAAGACAAAGACAAGACAAAGACAAGACAAAGACAAGACAAAGACAAGACAAAGACAAGACAAAGACAAGACAAAGACAAGACAAAGACAAGACAAAGACAAGACAAAGACAAGACAAAGACAAGACAAAGACAAGACAAAGACAAGACAAAGACAAGACAAAGACAAGACAAAGACAAGACAAAGACAAGACAAAGACAAGACAAAGACAAGACAAAGACAAGACAAAGACAAGACAAAGACAAGACAAAGACAAGACAAAGACAAGACAAAGACAAGACAAAGACAAGACAAAGACAAGACAAAGACAAGACAAAGACAAGACAAAGACAAGACAAAGACAAGACAAAGACAAGACAAAGACAAGACAAAGACAAGACAAAGACAAGACAAAGACAAGACAAAGACAAGACAAAGACAAGACAAAGACAAGACAAAGACAAGACAAAGACAAGACAAAGACAAGACAAAGACAAGACAAAGACAAGACAAAGACAAGACAAAGACAAGACAAAGACAAGACAAAGACAAGACAAAGACAAGACAAAGACAAGACAAAGACAAGACAAAGACAAGACAAAGACAAGACAAAGACAAGACAAAGACAAGACAAAGACAAGACAAAGACAAGACAAAGACAAGACAAAGACAAGACAAAGACAAGACAAAGACAAGACAAAGACAAGACAAAGACAAGACAAAGACAAGACAAAGACAAGACAAAGACAAGACAAAGACAAGACAAAGACAAGACAAAGACAAGACAAAGACAAGACAAAGACAAGACAAAGACAAGACAAAGACAAGACAAAGACAAGACAAAGACAAGACAAAGACAAGACAAAGACAAGACAAAGACAAGACAAAGACAAGACAAAGACAAGACAAAGACAAGACAAAGACAAGACAAAGACAAGACAAAGACAAGACAAAGACAAGACAAAGACAAGACAAAGACAAGACAAAGACAAGACAAAGACAAGACAAAGACAAGACAAAGACAAGACAAAGACAAGACAAAGACAAGACAAAGACAAGACAAAGACAAGACAAAGACAAGACAAAGACAAGACAAAGACAAGACAAAGACAAGACAAAGACAAGACAAAGACAAGACAAAGACAAGACAAAGACAAGACAAAGACAAGACAAAGACAAGACAAAGACAAGACAAAGACAAGACAAAGACAAGACAAAGACAAGACAAAGACAAGACAAAGACAAGACAAAGACAAGACAAAGACAAGACAAAGACAAGACAAAGACAAGACAAAGACAAGACAAAGACAAGACAAAGACAAGACAAAGACAAGACAAAGACAAGACAAAGACAAGACAAAGACAAGACAAAGACAAGACAAAGACAAGACAAAGACAAGACAAAGACAAGACAAAGACAAGACAAAGACAAGACAAAGACAAGACAAAGACAAGACAAAGACAAGACAAAGACAAGACAAAGACAAGACAAAGACAAGACAAAGACAAGACAAAGACAAGACAAAGACAAGACAAAGACAAGAACAAAGACAAGACAAAGACAAGACAAAGACAAGACAAAGACAAGACAAAGACAAGACAAAGACAAGACAAAGACAAGACAAAGACAAGACAAAGACAAGACAAAGACAAGACAAAGACAAGACAAAGACAAGACAAAGACAAGACAAAGACAAGACAAAGACAAGACAAAGACAAGACAAAGACAAGACAAAGACAAGACAAAGACAAGACAAAGACAAGACAAAGACAAGACAAAGACAAGACAAAGACAAGACAAAGACAAGACAAAGACAAGACAAAGACAAGACAAAGACAAGACAAAGACAAGACAAAGACAAGACAAAGACAAGACAAAGACAAGACAAAGACAAGACAAAGACAAGACAAAGACAAGACAAAGACAAGACAAAGACAAGACAAAGACAAGACAAAGACAAGACAAAGACAAGACAAAGACAAGACAAAGACAAGACAAAGACAAGACAAAGACAAGACAAAGACAAGACAAAGACAAGACAAAGACAAGACAAAGACAAGACAAAGACAAGACAAAGACAAGACAAAGACAAGACAAAGACAAGACAAAGACAAGACAAAGACAAGACAAAGACAAGACAAAGACAAGACAAAGACAAGACAAAGACAAGACAAAGACAAGACAAAGACAAGACAAAGACAAGACAAAGACAAGACAAAGACAAGACAAAGACAAGACAAAGACAAGACAAAGACAAGACAAAGTAAAGACAAAGACAAGATGCTACAAAACTAGTGCAGCCCGAGATATTTAGAATCGAGCGCTTGAAATTAGAAATATCTTCTAATCCGTTCGGTTTTGAATAAAACGCTAATAGTAGAAAATGTTATGGGTTTCGCGATTTTTATTTTTCTCGAAAGAAAATTCAAATTCACAGCTTGATATGCGCCATTAGCCTCTGCTCAAGCTGCTGGTCAACCCATCTTGTAGCGGTTTGAAGTCAATCTTGTTGAATTTGGTGAGATCCTTGTCGTATAGCTTGCTGACTCGCGTTTTAGCCGTAATGTTTTATTTTTCAGTCCAGTTGAAGTTTAGAAACCCAATTTTCGAAGAAATCTTCCGGCGTATATTTCGAACTATACTGCGACTAGCTTCGTTTGGTGGTTACATTCGCGCCGAAATGTCCTAGATTTGCTTTGAAAGCCGTCCTGAATTTTTTTCCGTAAATGTTCATATCCTCTGTGATTCTTACACGCAACTTTTTCGGGTCTCATTACTTTGGTGCAGCATTATGTCTCCCCTCTTTGCCATTCTGATATAGAGAAAGGCTTTTCAATCACTTCAAATCGACTTTTCAGTCAAGTCTCGGGTGGTCCGAGTACCGTATACCATATAACCTACGAGAAAGATCGTCGATATCGGAAAATGTCTGTGTTTTTTACTCTCGAGTAGGAATCTTTAAAAGACTTGGTACGTGGTACTGTCGGATTCATACTGTTCTTTCCCCATTACATCAACTGACTAAATCTACACCTTCTGTAGATACTACTTAGGGAAGGATTGTGTTCTTGTACCTGCTCTTTTCTTAACCAGCGGGCTCTTGCATTTGTTGAGCCATTGAGGTTCCACATTGATCCGAAACTTAGAGCCAGTGAGCTCATTGCTTTGTCGCGATCAACGTGATAGTTCCTGGCAAAGAAGCTAGACACCGAATTCTCATTTGCCCAACGATGGCACGTTCTTATTTCCCCTCATCCGTTGCTTTTGCTAGCACGCTGCTTGACCCGTGTAACTTCGGACTGTCGCCAACACATTGTGTGTGTTTGTGTGAGTATGAGGAGGAAGACATGGCTGAACCGTTATGGAAAAACTTTGTTTCAAACGAACGATATAGCGCTCCCACAAGCTGCTGTTAATATTTTTACTGCACGGGCTTCCGCTTTCGGAGATACAGGTTGAAGAGTGCGATCCCACAGAAAAATTTCCATATAAATAGGTACTGTAATGATTATTAAAATGGGTGCAACATTCTTTGTATATGCGGGTCTAGATCACTAATGACCAATGCCAAGTTCTTAAGTTTATGTAACACCTATTTTTTTATTCATTTCGTTTATTTGATAGGCACAAATGCGTTAGCTTGGCGGTGCCAAATTCTTTTGTTTTTACATTTTGGATATTTTAAAACTAGGAGGTTACAATGTTGAAATATTTTTTTTTTTAAAAAGAAAAATTTTACAGCTATCTTAAGACTAGAAATAAGATTCTATATACAAGAGAGGAGGCAAAAGATTTTTTTTATGAAAAAATTTTAAAACAAGGAATTCAATAGTAATAATTTTTAGGAAATATTTACAGTTATCTTAAAACTAACAATATAGTTTGGTACACAAAAGGGGGAACAAATATTTATGAGAAAATTCGCAGGTGTTTTAAGACTAGGGATACAATTCTATTTTCAAGATGGGGGACAATAGTTTTAACAAAGAGGTAAAATTACAACTATCTTAAAACTAGGAATACAGAATACAAATTTGAACTTTTTTAGCGGAGACTTGGTCAAAATATTCAGAGGGGGGCTGTAGAAGCAGTTGTATCAAGGACAGGGGAGAGAAAGCGTAGATGGTGACCGGGAGAGAAGAGCAAAACTTGCAACTTTCGGGCAAACGGGAGATCAGCGAAAGATTACCGCCTCAGTCTAGTAGGTCGGATTGGCGGATGGTATTCTTCGGACCCGCGGGGAATCCTTCAAAAATCATCGGACCTTGACTCGCTCTCGCTTCAGTTTCCGTAGTGGTAAGTGCGACGGCGGTTACATAGTTGCAGTCTGGAGCTGATCGGTCCCACAAGGCAGGAGAAAGCTTCTAAAACGAGAAATAAAAAGAGAGGGGCTAAATTGGGATATTTGTCGTTTTTATGAAAGTATAAATAAGGGACATATAGGGGAAATCACGATTTGCCAGTATATCTCGGACTGGGACATTGGGTGGTCTACCTCGGGCCCGAAGGGAATCCTTTAATTGAGACCTGGCGTCCAAGTACCCGGCGCATACCCAGACAACGTGCTCGATGTCGTGATAGCCCTCGTCACAAGCGCACAGACTACTCTCCGCAAGCCCAATACGCCGCAAATGCGCATCCAAGGTGTAGTGGTTGGACATAAGTCGGGACATTACACGAATAAAATCCCGACCCACATCCATCCCCCTGAACCAAGGCTTCGTTGATACCTTTGGGATAATGGAATGTAGCCATCGTCCAAGTTCACCATTGCTCCACGAGGTTTGCCAACTGTTGAGTGTCCTCTGACGACAAATACTAAAAAATTCGTTGAAGCAGATTGGTCTTTCGTATATGTCACCATTTAATGCGCCCACCTTTGCTAATGAGTCGGCCTTTTCATTGCCCGGGATAGAGCAATGAGAGGGGACCCAAACAAAGGTAATTTGATAAGATTTTTCAGATAACGTACACAAGGACTCCCGTATCTTCCCCAGAAAATATGGGAATTGCTTTTTGGGCTTCATCGCACGAAGAGCCTCGATGCAGCTGAGGCTGTCCGAAATGATGAAGTAGTGATCTGTGGGCAGAGTGTCGATGATCCCAAGGGTGTACTGAATTGCAGCTAACTCTGCGACGTAAACTGAAGCGGGATCATTGAGCTTGAATGAAGTGGTGATAGTATTGTTGAAGATACCGAAGCCAGTGGACCCATCGAGATTTGATCCGTCAGTGTAGAACATTTTGTCACAGTCGGCTTCTCGGAATTTATTATAAAATATATTGGGGATAACTTGCGGGCGTATATGGTCCGGGATTCCACGAATCTCTTCCTTCATGGATGTGTCGAAGAATACAGTAGAATCAGAAGTATCTAGGAAACGAACACGGTTGGGAGTATATGAAGAAGGATGAATGCTCTATGCCATGTAGTCGAAGTACAAGGCCATAAATCGGGTTTGAGAATTAAGCTCGACGAGCCTCTCGAAGTTTTCAATTACCAACGGGTTCAGAATGTCGCATCGGATGAGCAATCGATATGAGAGTTCCCAAAATCGATTTTTTAGCGGAAGAACGCCCGCCAGCACTTCGAGACTCATCGTATGGGTCGAGTGCATGCAACCCAAGGCAATGCGCAAGCAACGATACTGGATTCTCTCCAGTTTGATGAAGTGTATGTTCGCAGCGGAGCGGAAACAGAAACACCCGTACTCCATCACCGACAATATCGTTGTTTGGTACAACCTGATCAGGTCTCCTGGGTGAGCACCCCACCATGTTCCAGTTATTGTTCGGAGAAAATTGATCCTTTGTTCGCATTTCTGTTTCAGATACCTAATGTGACATCCCCAGGTACCTTTAGAGTCGAACCAGACCCCGAGATATTTAAATGTGAAAACCTGGTTGATCGTTGCACCCATTAATAAAAGCTGGAGTTGCGCCGGCTCACGCTTCCTAGAAAAAACAACCAACTCAGTTTTCTCCGTGGAGAACTCAATACCCAGCTGAAGAGGCCAAGCAGACAAATTGTCCAAGGTATTTTGTAATGGTCCTTGCAAGTCGGCAGCTATGGGCCCTGTAACAGAGACCACCCCGTCGTCTGCAAGTTGCCTTAGCGTGCATGAATTGGCAAAACAATCGTCAGTGTCATTCACGTAAAAATTGTAGAGCAGGGAACTTAGACATGAGCCCTGGGAAAGACCCATGTAGCTAAATCGCGATGTTGTTAAATCGCCATGCGAAAAGTGCATGTGCTTTTCAGATAACAGGTTTAGCAAAAAGTTATTTAAATTTGGCGAAAGACCATGCTGGTGCAGCTTCTCTGACAGAATGTTGATAGAAACTGAGTCAAAAGCCCCCTTAATATCCAAGAAGACTGATGCCATCTGCTCTTTGTTAGCATAGGCCATTTGGATTTCTGTAGAAAGCAACGCAAGGCAATTGTTCGTCCCTTTGCCTTTGCGGAAGCCAAATTGTGTATCTGGCAGTAAGCCATTTGCTTCAACCCAATTGTCGAGGCAAAACAAGATCATTTTCTCGAACAACTTCCGAATACAGGACAACATTGCAATCGGCCGATACAAGTTGTGGTCAGAGGCTGGTTTTCCTGGTTTTTGGATAGCGATGACCTTCACTTGCCTCCAGTCATGAGGGACAATGTTACCCTCAAGAAACTTGTTAAATAAATTCAACAAGCGCCTTTTTGCAGTGTCAGGTAGATTCTTCAGCAAGTTGAATTTGATTCTGTCTAACCCTGGGGCGTTATTGTTGCATGATAAGAGAGCAAGTGAGAACTCCACCATCGAAAACGGTGTTTCGTTCGCGGTATCGTGAGGAGACGCGGCGCGGCACGTTTTCTGTACCGGGACAGAGTCCGGACAGATCTTCTTGGCGAAAGCAAATATCCAACGGTTTGAATATTCCACGCACTCGTTGGTACTATTACGGTTATGCATACGTCGAGCCGTACCCCAAAGAGTGCTCATCGCTGTTTCTCTCGTTAACCCGTCGACAAACCGGCGCCAATAACTGCGTTTTTTGGCTTTCATTAGACTCTTCATTCGCCTTTCTAACGACGCGTACTGTAGATAGCTAGCGGGTAACCCGTCTTCCCGGAAGGCCTTATATGCAGTGGACTTTTCCGCGTACAGCTCTGAGTACTCTTTATCCCACCACAGGGTGGGAGACCGTCCATGGGTATTCGCGCTGGGTACTGGTTTAGTCTGAGCTTGATTCGCACTGTCGAGAATCAAGCCAGCCAAAAACCTGTACTCTTCCTCCGGAGGAAGTTCTTGAGTGGATTCGATTTTAACGGATATCGCGGTCGCGTAACTCTTCCAATCAATGTTCCGTGTGAGGTCATACGAGGCATTGATTGTTTTCGATGGTCTTGAACCGTTAGCAATTGAAATCACGATAGGCAAATGATCGCTACCGTGGGGATCAGGGATCACCTTCCACATGCAATCTAACTGTAGCGATGTCGAGCAAAGCGATAAATCCAACGCGCTTGCGCGTGCTGGTGGTGTAGGAATCCGCGTCATTTCTCCCGTGTTTAAGATGGTCATGTTGAAATTGTCGCAAAGATCTTGGATTATTGTTGATCTATTATCATCATGAAGACAGCCCCATACCGTACCGTGCGAGTTAAAGTCTCCCAGAACTAGCCGCGGAGCCGGTAAGGATTCCGTGATATTACAAAGCGTTCGGTGCCCTACCGAGGCTCTAGGAGGAATGTAGATGGAAACAATGCAAAGGTCTTTGATTAAAACTTTACAAGCGACAATTTCAATGCCTGGTGTCGAAGGGAGGTTAATTCGGTTGAAAGAATAGCACTTTTTGATCCCCAAAAATACTCCTCCATACGAATTATATTAAAGTCGTGGAAGTTGAGATTTATATCGGAAGTTAACCAGGTTTCACATAATGCGAAAGCATCACATTTTAAACTGTTTAGTAAGAATTTGAAGGAATCGATTTTCGGGAGGATACTTCTGCAATTCCACTGTAGGACAGTGATCGAATCAGTGACCTCGTTTGATGACTTAGCCATCGAAGGATACGATCGCTGCAAGGAAGGACCATTTAGAAGTCAACTGTTTCAAAAATGTTTGCACCTACTTTGCTACTCTCTGAGTATCTGTTTGAAAAAAGGGAACACTTGGGGTTTTTGGTGTCCCTGGAAGTGGTGGATACTCCTTGTTAGAATTAAAATTTCCAAGTCCTGGAGCAACTTGCTTCGGCTTTAGTGCATAACTTCCATTGGATTTATTGATTGTAATTGGCGCACTCTGAGTGGACAACACCTTGGCACCCTTACGAGGCAATCTAGGGGAGGCTAGATTTTTCCTCTTCCTGGACTCCCCTGAGTTAACCAAAGATGTTCCCTCTTGTGGGTCGTCAGATTCTTGCTCAACGCCAGCCAAAAGAGCAAAGGAATTTTCGGAAGGGACAGATGGCGAAGCATTCTTAAGAATTTCTGCATAAGAGCGCTTCGAGCGTTCCTTAAGGGAGCGCTTAATTTTATCTTCGCGCTGTTTGTACGCGGGGCATGATTTAAGATCATGCGGAAGGCCCCCGCAGTAAATACACTTTTCAGTTTCTCCACCGCAAGAGTCATCCTCATGTTCTCCCTCGCATTAGCCGCACCTTTTCTTATTGCCACAATAGGTGGCTGTGTGGCCCAGCTGCTTGCAATTGCTGCAGTTCATTACCCGCGGTACAAACAGGCGAACAGGTAGACGAACCTTATCCAGGAGGAGATAGTTGGGGAGGGAAGACCCGGAGAAAGTCACCCGAAGCGAGTCTGACAATGAATAAGTTGTCTTATTATTCTCAGTTTTTGCGGAATACAATTGCTTGCATTCCAGAATCTTCACATGTTCAAGTGAGGGGTCCTTAAAGCAACCAACTCCGTACTTCAACACGTCTTCGCACTTCAAACCCGGCTCAGCGACGACCCCGTAGATCTCCACTGCTAAACAAGGAATATACGCTTTAAATTGCTTTGTAAAACGTTCGCTGCGAGCAATCTGGTTGGCCTGGTCGAGGTCATTCACTAATATGCGTATCTTATTAGCTCTAACACGTGTTATCTGAGCTACGGCCGGGTAGTTAGCAGTCAGCTCCCGTGAGATTTCTAAAATATTAAGCGATTTCGTGATGGGCCGGAAATAGACCACCCAGGGTCCAGTCGAACTGGCTGGGTATGTTTTAATACGAGGAGGACTGGGGGAACCAGGGGAGGGAGTCATTTCGGGTTTATCCGGTATATCCATGGGAATATCATTCCCATCCAATGTTACTTCGCCCTCGGCCATTTAGGCACGAGGATAGCACGTGGTGTAAACGAGAGATGAAACTTATATTCAGGGGAAAGGGATCTAAGAAGTAGCGACCGATCGGGGGAAAGGGAAATGAAAAAAAAGATACTTAGCTTATTTAGCGGCTTGTCTGGTTATTCCACTATTCTCTTCACCAACCTAGGCACCGGCGAACAAAGCCAGCCTCAAACAATGGTTGACCTTCACAATGTATATATATAGTGATTTACTCTATGCACAGCACAAGAAAAACGATCTGCTTCGATCGAGAGCGCAGACGATTGATTTAACACCTATTTTTCAGCAAACGCTTACTGATTTTTACAAACTTGGTTACAAATACAATACCAGAAATTTCAAAAATCGAATTTGTATTTTACATGCCAAATGCCAAAAGCGAAATACATATAGGTACCAAGCGTAATAAGAATGTAGCAGACTTATTGAGCATATCCAGTTATGGAATCATAGCTTGCATGTATGAGAAAGGAACGATTGCACCACTAGGTTGATTAAAACAGGTTTTTCAAATTAGTTATAGCATATTGACCGGTTATTTCGTCATTAGAGCAATATTTGTTTAGAATCCTCCCTGTCCTTGATACAAACAGCACTCTTCTTCTTGCACCAGCAGACCATGATGACCAGGCGGAGCCTCATACATCAGTAACCAGTTCCAATGGCTCGGCTTTTAGGTTCTACTTTGTGCTTTTTTGAGCTTATTTTCTATGGATCACGGACATACGATTGTTTCTTCCATCGTGTGGCAATTCGAGAAGAGATTTTTTTTCAATAATTTCACAAGCAAGGTTTGAAAAATCGCTTTCGATTTTACATTGGGAGAGCATTATTTTCGCAGTTGACGGCTTGACTCACAGTATATCTCAGACAGTATCTCAATATCTCTGAAGAGAACGTCAATGCAACAGCAAAGTGTTCCAATCATCACTATACCTGTACTCATCTCAAGTATTGTCCGGCAAGGCATTTTTGGTCTGCGATTTTGCTTTGATCTTGCATGATATTGCAAGATTACAACTTCCAATTTTTGACAAAATAACGGGTGAGTTAGAAGTAGCTGGACTAAACTAAAACCCAGGGTAGGTTTTCTTTATAACAAATAATTTTTATATCTAGCAGTTATTTAAAAAAAAGTAGGACAGCTTATGGTCTATCTTTTTCAACTGTACCTAAACTTCCTTTTCTGCTCCCATCATGGTCTAGGCGACATTGAGATCTACCCTGCATATCCTTGATTTTAATTGTGCTGCTGAAGCAGCTTCCCAAAATGCTTCGATTGGTTGAAGTTTTGGTACATTCCGCGGATTATCATCTTTTCGGCCACATTTCACACATTGAGAGTTCAACCAAGCAAAGGTATTAGTTTCAATAGGAGGTTTCAGCCGGATGGTAAACGAGGGGTACGCCTGCTTGGCAAAATATATCTGATGCACAATTTGAAAAATGGAATTTCGAGTTACGGAAACAAGTTTTCTGACATGCATGGAGAGTGCTAATCATAGACAGAAATTGAAAATGCTAAAATGAGCTCAAATGCTGGTTTGTTATAGTTTCACAATTTATAAAAGTAGGCTTTGAGACACATGCATAAATCAAAGAGGGTCAGCTTCCTTTGTATGCCGCTATCATGACAAAAATATGTAATTCGACGCAAAAATCAAATGTTGGAAAATACGTTTTATGGCTCACCAAGTCTTCCTCATCAAGGTTCCTGTAGACCCGGGACTACGACACACTTCGACATCTGATGAAAGGTCTAACTAATCAAATAAGACTCATTTATCGCAAAAAAATAATGTGTTTCCAAGTGCTGAGGTTTTATGATATAATGAATATTTGTGCTCGTTTGGCATTATTAACTCGTTAGTCAATTGATGAGTAATACTGTTAGAGCTGTCCCAAATGTTATTATGAGAATTTGTAGCACTGCCCGTTATGAGTACAAAACAATTTCTACCACAATATGACACAACCTTTTTAAAATCATCAAAACGCGATGTAATATGTAGCAAATTTACCGAACAATAGACGTATTTCTTGTCTATGCTGTCAACAACCAGATTGACAGCAAAAATATCGTAAGTTGTTATGTCAAATATAAGACCTGTGCACTATACGCAAAAATGAATGCACTAGGTATTTCACAAGGAGGGGTCTTGCATTTTTTTTAAATGCAATGAAAACGGGGTTTGCTAAGTTTTCAACATAATAGCATCCTTCATGAAAATACAGTCCACAACAACTAGTAGCTATCGAAAACGTTGGATAATGCTCTCCTATTTGTGTTAATTAGGGGCATGGCTAATTGTTGTTTTAATTGCCGCAAGGTTCTACTGTATCGATTTTGTTGGCTATTTTCGGCAAATTTAAGGCTAAGAGAAACGAAAGCATGGACATGGACATGATCGAAAGGAAATGTGAAGAAACCTTTGCCTTCTGCTAAGTAGGAGTTGGGCGTTGTACCCAAGTCTACCGCATGTTCATTGATAGAACATAACTCATCATCATGCTTTACCGCCGACGCCGGCGTTTTAATATGATTATAACGCCAAACTCCTACTTAGCAAAAGGCAAAGGATTCTGCACATTTCCTTTCGATCATATCCATATGAGCCTGCTTAGTCCTAGTTTTCCGTTCTGATTAACCTAGAATACCTATCCGTCTTTCAATTTCATTGCTTTCGTTTCTCTTAGTCTCAAATTTGCCGAAAATAACCAACAAAATCATACAATCATCCATTATGTTAGAGCTTCGGTTGACACAGCGATGGAAAGGTCAATTATGCTTCGTTTACTGACTTATTTTAGTCTTTCCAGCCTTTTGGTTTTCAGCTAGAGGTTAACTTGGGACTCCTATTTCTGCTGCCTTCCACGACGTGAGAGCAGGACGAAACGGCATCCAGGTTGATTTAGTCCAGAGAGAGATAATAGACTGTTATCTACCTCCTATTGGACCACAACAGAGAAAGTTTGTACTACTTGACACTAGATCCCAACTAACTTTTCCCAACTAAGTTTCCCAACTAATTTTTCAAATGTTTTTGGACAAAAAAACTAACAAGTAATTTCGACATTTCTTTCGAAAGTTCAATTTAATTGAATGCTTGTTTGTGTTTTAAAAACCCCAAAACAACATGTACGTAATTGTAAATGCCTTAGTCTAGCGGTTCAATGGCTAAAGACTTAGATGACCTTAGAAGTCACTCGGCGTATGCTCGAGCCCCAGCCAGAAGGAACTCTTAGTGATAAGTAGGGTCGCAACACTAACCCTGCAATCGCACTGTAAAATTATGTTAGTACCAAGGTATTGTTTTTGATAGTGAATTATTGAAACTCAACGATAAAGTTGTAATGACACACAACTTGTTCTATGTAGTATGATAATATTTAGATCAAAATACTATTCTACTGTATAACTAATCTTACTAATTTCAAAGATCTTTCTTGGTCGGTGTCCATACTTACTGATCGGTGTCCAACTGCACATACTGGCTCATAGTACCAGTGCATTACTTGCGGTATAAATCAGTTTCGTTAACATTTTGTCTATATAATATGATAATAAGATGGTAATAATATATACCCTGATCAGGAGGTAAGAAATAGGAAAATCGCTGGTTCCAATAGCTAGTCCTTTCTGTCGAGTCTCGACCTAGATAGACGCTTTGTGTTAGTAGAAGTAGTTCTTCAGCTCTAAACGTTGGGATTTCACTTAGATATCCGTTGAAATAACTGTTCAAGTTACGTACCGAAATTTGGCACTAGAATTTTTTACGATTTTGAATATAATCATATTTCGCAAAACCAAACCTTATATTCGTGGATTCCATACTTTTTGGTCTATCAACTATTACTTGAAAGGAATCGTTATGTTAAAAAGAGTGGTATTTTGAAAACCGTCCAAAAATTTGGGCAAAAAATACCCATGAAAAACAGGCAACACGCTATAGGATTTTAAGAAAAATCCGCCCATGTGCCAAAGGTATCATTCATAATCATTAGATTGATTTGAGCAAACTGATTGCTAGCATATATTCATAGCATAAAGTCATAAAGCTCAAAAGAAATATAGTACGTAGTTTTCGAAACGAAATCATTCGTTTATCATGATTTATTATAAAGGTGCAATATTTTGGCGCTTCTTGTAGCTATCAGTAATTTAATTTTTTTTTATAAATTTATGGTATCAATTGGAAAGAAATCGGCAATCGAAGCTTTTTAGTAGATTTCTCCACAAACGAAGCTTTATCTGTGAGTTCTAAAATACAAACAGGGCAACTATCAATGATGTAACGCAAAATTTTCATTTCATTTACGCCCTCCCTCTTCTCAGGGTTATTGGTTATTTCCTTGGTAAATAAGTCACGAATAAGATGTCCAATATTTTTTTCTTCGGTAGAAATAGATTTGGTATGTTTCAGGTTACTTTTTTACACCATATTTCACAAAATGTTGAAATTTTTCATTGTCCCTCCCTCAATACAAGTGTGACATGATTTATAATTAGCCCCTACACCAAGCTTTCGGGTAGTACTAATTTAGCACAAACCCTGTGCTTTTGTACTGCGCAGAACAAGCGACGACATAATGCGTACGACGGGAAAATTGAAAAACACTGTTATGAAGTTTTCCAAATCAAGTTTTACTTGCTACCATTAGTTTCCTCGGATTCTTACGAATCCATTGGTATACTATACTTGGGTAGTTTTATGGGAAAAGCGAGAGAAAAAGCGGGTTGAAGAAATCATTCATTTCATTCGCGTGCACGCATACATTCATATGAGTATCGTATATGCGTATTATATTGATATCCTCAATTCTGCAGATAAGAAGAAAAAGAAGCCCGACGGGGGCCTTAAATGAGCAAATTTCTTTTTGCGCGTCATTGATGCAAGCGTGTTTCCGCTGCATGACTCCAATCGTGTGATGGAAATAGAGCTAGTGGAAAACACATCAGTGAAAGTTTTTTTCGGATGCCTTACATTGATTTGAAGATAAAGTCAGACGACAATTTGGTTCCAGTACTCAATTAAAAAGGGACACGTTTTGGAACGATTTTTCTTACCTTCTATTTAAAAAATAGGATTTTTGTGACGTTCTTCTCCTTTATTCTACCACGATTTCCTAAAAATTTTCTTGTACTGATTTTTCAGATGCTTTTTAACTGAGCAATGGTCTAACTAGCGGAGGTACAACTAAAAAGCGGTCCAGTTAAAACGTGACCAATGAGTGAATCACGACTGAATAGGGTTATGAGCCTATTTTGGCACCATTTGGGAGAGGGTCGCACTATTTTTTGAACAACTTTAAAAGAAACCATATTACCTATAACCTTCCTCAGAATAAAGTATCAGTGTACTGTTTCTTAAACATCTATACAATGCTTATTTTAGGGTTACCAACCGTCCTTATTTTAAAGGACATGTCCTTAATTTCGATGATTTGGGAAAGCGTCCTTAATTTTACTTCAAATGTCCTTAGTTTTTATCTCAATCCATGTTATATTTGAAATCAATTAGATTAAATTCGCTCAAGCGAATGAAACATTTTACTCTCCATTTTAGTTGTTCACTTCCTTATAGTCTTTTGATTTGTTATGTTCAGATTAATGATTCAAAAACATTGATTAATTTTATTGCTTGAAGAAAAGTAACAAACTAATACTTTTCATGTTTCTCATCATGTTGAGCGCTGACAGAAAAAAAGTCGGCAAATTTCTTAGTTACTTCATGGACTTTAATCAATAAGTTCTATACTTCAGGAAAAACTTTGATTTTTGGAAATGAAAATGCAAAAAAAGGATTTCTCGTACTAATATCCATTCAAATTTCAAATGTAACACGGGATGCCACGATCTAATATTCTGCATTGTTTCTTAGGACCCAAGAAGAACAAAAAAGCGCTGTTCTAAAAAAAATATTGAAAATTTTTTCTTAACACCACTCAACCAAACACATTTTAGTCAAAGATGAGTAAAATTTGTTAGTCTCGGTCAAAATTCAAGATGTCCTTATTTCGCTTTCAGCCCATTCGGTAACCCTACTTATTTAGCAGAATTGCCCCAATTTTCAGCATAAATGAAAATAAATGTTCTATTCTGTGCATCTATTTCCACCTCAACGATCCAATTATCGCCTCATGGGTGTTGAAACGCAATGCCTCATATTCCATTCACGTCGATTCTAACTAGGTATCCAGATCATGGACGCCAACGCGTGATTTGTAAAACGAATCATTCTGTTTTTTTCAGCCGATCAAAACAAACGTAAACATCACGCATGAAATGAAAGAAACTCATCATCTGTTATTAGAAGAGCGCCCAGAATTCCGTGCGCAGGAAATAACCATGCGAAGGTTAACAACTGGAATGTCAAGTTTCACATCACATATTGCTTACTCCCGATCCGAATTGTATGTGTATCGGCAAAACATGGCAATAATGTGAAATTATTAATATTATCCTATTATAACACTAGGCCTACCCTGGTGTTTGACGAGTGCTTTTAAAGTGAAATAATCGTAAAAAGGTTCTCCAGCTAAAATAAAGGTATCTGTGCAATGTTTAATATATTTGTGCCGGAATAACGAGATATGAGGCGGTAAATGCTGGCTCGCAAGTGTTTAATTTGCTAAGCGCCGTTGCGTCCTGATTCGGTTTACTACGTGAGTAAGGTGGATTAGCAGATATTTCAATAAAGTGATTTTGTTTTAATTAAAAGTTGGATTTGGAGGATAGTTCAAAATACATATGTACACAACAAAAAAAGAATATAACTTGAGATTATTTTTGCACACCTGTTTTAGCCAAATCGATATTGTCATTATATCATATACTTGGTTCGAAACCAAGGGGTACGAAATAGGGTCGCAATAGGTTCTACTGCCATAATAGACACATCACCCTATATACTTTTAGGTTGAGGACCATTTGGGGAAATTTTCCCACTATTGGTTAAAATTTGACAGCTCGGTAGATTTTCTTCTCTCGAATTGTTAAATCTAACCACATGAGCGACCATTCCAAATGTTGACAAATGCAGTGGCGTAGTAAGAAAATTTTTCGGGGGGGGGGGGGGATATGAAATTTTTTTTGTATATATATGAAAAAATGTTCAAAAACATTCTGAGCAGGAAAAAAATGTTCAAAAACCAACAACTCAGGGAACGGGTTTGGGTAGTCAAGGTAGGAAAGCTAGCTGTTGGTATAGAATAAATGCTCTTCCCCTACGAGGACAATCTGGGGGGCAAACTTAAGACAGTCTAATTTACTGAGCCCTTCAGTTCCCTTGTGCCATTCAGTACCACTTCCTCGTTGAGCTTCCGGCTGGTTCGCGAACTACTCGGTCTAGTCTCCGACGATAGATCTAGCCTACTCCAACGAAAAGTTCCCCGGCGAGAGAAGTTCGAGCCAACCAGCCAGGTGCTGCGGTCAGTTCGGCGATTCCGGTAAAATAGGGCATCCGGTTTGCTGGAGCCCCGGCGCGACTGGTGGTGTATCGTCGCGGTCTACACGGTCTCGTTCCCGGCGGTGAATCTGACTGTAAGCTGACGGATAGGTCTCAGACAAAAGAAGTTCTCCCGATACCGATTCTTCTTTGGTTTCAGTACCACAACTTCTTGAGCCCTTTGACTCCGTAACCGATGCCATTTAGCACCGCAACTTTTTTAAGCCATTTAGTTCTCTTCTTGGGCCATTTAGCACTACTTCCTTGATGGTCCATTCAGTCCTCGACTTGTTCGCGAACAACTCGGTCTAGTCCCCGACGATGGACCTGACCTACTCCAACAGAGAATTCCCCGGCGAGAGAAGTTCTCCCGAGATCGAGCTAATCAGCTAGGTGCCGAGATCAGTTCGGCGAGTCTGGTGAAGCAGGGTATCCGATGAACTGGTGCGCCGATGACTCGCTAATAGTGGTGTCTCGTCGCTGCCCATTCAGTCTAGTCCCCAGCGGTGAATCTAGCTTACGCTAACGGAGAGTTCCCTGGCGAAAGAAGTTTTCTCAATATCGATTCTTCTTTGGTTTTCGCTATTTTTCTATCGGAACAACCGGTGGGGTGCCGTGGTCGGTCTGGCGAATCATGGAGCGTGACGTCCGGTTCGCTGGCGTTTCGACGACCCATACTCGCTGCTCTGTTGCAGTCTATTCGACTAGTCCTCGACGGTGGATCTAGCTTATACCTGCGGAGAGTTCCCTGGCGGTGATTGCTCTCCCGAAACCGTTGTTCGATGTCCATTCCGCTGTAAGACGGTCATGATCTACATCAACGGTTCTCAACCTTTTTCGTACCACGGACCCCTTAGATATCACACTGGGTTGCTTCGGACCCCCACAGATAAACATCAATTTTATATGCTATGAATATGTTATTTTCAATTTGTTAGGAAACAAGATTTGAAATTTCAATATGCACTCGGAAAATATATTTTTCTTCGCGGACTCCCAGCAATGACTTCGCGGACCCCAGGTTGAGAATCACTGATCTACATCATATCTCTGTTTACTGCGTTCCACGTCTCTACGTCGCTTGTCATTCTGTAGGCTACAGTATCCGGGTTGATGTCCGGTCCTCCCGTTTTAAGTAGCTCCCTGCACGTCACTTCAAACCCCGGACATTCAAAGACGCTCCAGGCACAGTGTTGACGTTACGTACCCACACTGATACTCCTTAAGCAGCCATGGTTCGGTAGGAGCTGTTTCAGGTGGAAGGTCATCTCTCCGTGCTTTCTATTGACCCACGTCGACAGGTTTGGATGAGCCGGTAGGTCCATTTTCCTTTCTCCATATTATCCCATTCCTACTGCTGCGTCATCATCGAATCGATTCTTATCATCTTCCTCACGTTTCTGACGTTTCATTGATTGTAGCACTTGATATCCTCCGTCAGGGTAATGCAGATGGGGATCATCTCGGCGTCAAGGCATACTGCCTCCGGTACGTAATCGCAACTCGTACGATCAGCATTCGAAGCGTCCTGTTCAACTTTTCGCGGTTTCACTTGGTTTTCAGCGCCGCACCCCAAGCAGGAGCCCCATATCGCAGTATCGATGACGAGACACTCGATAAAGACCCGACATTTCGCATGTGTAATCAACGTGACTGTTAAAGCTCAATCAGTCGTCGAATATCACTCCCAATTGCTTCAGTGCACGCTTCGATGCATTCACAAGCCCTTCGATGGTGATCTGTATCCGCTGAACCGCTTTGCAGTTGCTGTGCAACAACAAATCCGTCTTGTAGTGAGCTATTTGCAGCTTGACCCATTCATCCAGCTCTCGATCGCATCTATTGTCTCCGTCACCGACACCTCTATTTCTTCAAGTGTCTCACCGTTAGTGACACATCGTTCACGAAACCAACGATTTTCACTTTCCTGGGCAGCCGCAGTGTTAAGACCCCACACTGATAGAATATATTCGTAAATCGCTAGGAATTAATTTCGTACAAACAACTTTCATAAAATATACGAATTTTTCGTACATATGATGAATCGTTCGTAGTTCTATCGAAACATTTATTTTTTATTACGAGTTTTTCGTGAAAACCACGAAATGACTTTCGTTAGCTTATTACGAAACAGCTTCATTCAGCAAACGAGTCGTTCGCTGTTATATACGAATATCTTTATAATATTTACGAGCACCATTCGTCAAACCGTCCATGCCAAAAGAGCAATATGGAGCCATTGTTGCTATTCGTCAGATAATTGTTGTTGTCTGACTATTTAGTAGTTGTGTCCGTGTCCGCCTGTTGCAGGAAGATTTCCTGAACCTTCCAGTTGATTCAGAATCTGGAGCAGTAGAGAATCAGTTAAGCCGTCGCGTCCGTGCTGTCAAACATCGATCCTAAAAGATCGTTTCGTTTCTTTCACGAAAAATAGTGTCGATAACTTTCGGGCAATGTAAACTAAATAAGTAAAATTTACGAAAACTTTCGTTCATCAATCAAGCGGCCATTTCTTCGTATCACAATAAAATCGATTTGGCCACATCGATTTGTTTAAATAAAAAAGACATCGATCCGAAAAGATCGACTGAAAACAATAAGAGACTAATAAATACGAAAACTTTTCTAAGATAAACGAAAAGATTTCGTGCGACCAAAGAAATCGTTCGTAATATACACAAACGTTTATTAAAATAAACAAAACATTTCATTTCATTCACGAAAAATAATGTCGTTATCAACGATAACATTCGTGCAGTGTACATTAAATGTGCAAAATTTACGAAAGCTTTCGTTCACCATACGGCCATTCTTGTTCATGAATTGAACGAAACTTACTATTTACAATGCACGAAAATACTTCGTTGCAGAAAACGACGAATGAATTCGTGCATTGCATGATTCATTATATTCACAAATTTATATTATCAGTGCATCCTAAGTGTTGGACAGAGAATGGAGCCCTGAGTAACGCCCGCTGCGACTCGCATTGCCTTCTGCCCATTTGTTCGTCTGGTACATCAGTGCTCTACTCTGGAAGCAGCTCTTCATGATCTGGCTCATTCTTTTATGTCACGCTGCAGCATTGGTCTATTCGAGGCTGGATGGCCTGGTGACTTCCCTGACTTTGGCTGCAACATCAGTTTCTGCACCTTCCTCATTTCGGGGATTACCATCGTCTAAAGTCTTCAGCAGTAGCATCAAATACAAACTATTATTATTATTATTACATATTACATATTTGTATTTGGTAGCATCCTGAACATGTTCGGATATGCCAGGATCGCAGCTTTCAGCGCCACGGTTGGTATTCCATCCGGACCGAGGGTTTGCTTTGATTTTAGTCACATCTACGCGTCTTTGAGCTCGTCGTTAGTCACTTGCCACTCGACTGTGTTACCTCTGTCTTCTTCGCCGTACGGTGTCGGTGACCAGGCAGTTGAATCGTGATTCGGGAAGAGACCCTCAACGATTATCTTTAGCTTACCCGGACATATTTCAGCTGGTGTCGACGGACCATCGTCTTCGTCATGACGAATCAGCACGCGTCCCCCAGGGATTGGCGTTTATTTCTCAGCACAGCTACTTATGGCAATTGGCTTGCTAAGCTTGATCTCCCGTTTTAAAGAGTCCCTACCTTCTAGATACGTCGCTTGCGCTCTTCTCTCACTCTCCGATCTTGCGCTCTGAGCCCGCCTTCTGGCTCTAAGACAAGCAGCGTGTAGCGTACTGAGTTACTCATTTAACCAGTAAGCTGCACGCCGCCTACTGCATGGTCCTAGTTCTCATGACATTGTAACGTCACAAGCCGTCACAATCCTTCTTGTTAGCCGTATCAACGTATTTGATTCCGTTGTTCGCCGAAGTAACTCAACAAAGAGGTTTTCGTTAAAGGCTTTCGTCTTCCATTTTAGCTTGCCGCCCGTCCTTCTTCGTGCTGCGGCAGGGTTCCATTGGCCGATGCGGTAGCGAATCGCCTGGTGGTCTCTCTGGGGATACTTCTCTCACACTCTCCAGTCCATGTTCGCCGTCAGTCAAAGACTACAGAATGTGGCGAAATTTCTCTCGGTACCGATATCCGTTTCGTGAACCATTAAGCTCCTAGTTCCTCGCTTCGCCGCGATCTGCTCGTTATAGTCCTCGGCGGTTGAGCTAGCCTCCACAACGTGCCGACAGGTAGGTGTCGAGTCTGCAGCCAATTTTCACTACAAGGAAATATTTTCACAAGATAACTTTTGCAAATGTAACTTTGAGAATTTCATTTAAAATATTAGGCATATTTTTGTTTAACATATTCAATTTTTTCAAATTTCTCCAAAATACTTCGGGGGGGGGAGCGGGGTTTCGTCCCCAAACCCCCCCCCCCGCTACTACGCCACTGGACAAATGGATAGGTATTTGGAATTGACAGCTGTAAAAACAACTTTAAGTATGGCACTCGCAGCCTTGGAATGTAAATTTCCACATAATGAAATAACCGAAAAAGCGTTTGACACAACATGTTTTCGTTTTCGTATTTTCCCGCATTTATTTTTAGTACTGAAAAATATTACCAACCTTAATAAAGTACAGAAAACTGTTTCCACCTTTCTTTCTACATCATCAACAATTAAACTGTCGAGATGATAAATTTAACCATGCTATAGAAGGGTTATTTTGCAAATAACTTTCGAAGTGTAAGATTTTAACTAATAGATAGAAATGGATTTTTAATGAATCGGATCATCTGGTTAAGCTCCAGAGCACCCGAATGCTAAAAATATTGTGTTAATGTCAAACTTCATGTCGAAATCACTTTCCATTTTCTTCGAAATTTTGTTCATATTTATTTGCATGCATCTAGGCCTACGTTGATGACACTCTCAAAGGAAACTGTAAACTGGGCACCGTCAAATATGAAGGGCCAGAGGTGTCACTCATTCTAAAATTGTTAAATGAGCCACAAATTTTTAAAACGCTCTTCGTACGATTTACATCATTATTATTTGTCTTTACTATAGATATGAAAATAGCTTTTCATTCATATATTTTAAATACAAAGATGATTTGAATTATTTTACCAAAAAGTATTTTAAATTACCAAAAACCTGTTTTAATCCACCTAGCCTTTCTCATTTCTCCAAACTATGATTTAATAGCTGGTTCGTACAATATAACATTATGGAAATGTCTTTCATTCTTATTACACTTGGTAAGTATATATAAGAGCACCTTTTTGCATTCATCACGGTATCGGTTTGAATCTGAGTTTTCTATGTGATCGCACTCCACAACCCGTAACTCCGGAGCCGGAAGTCGGATGGAGATGGAATTCAATATCGGTCTCCGGGGACGCAACACCTTTCATTTGAGACTAAGTTGATCAAATCGGTCTAGCCATTTTCGAGAAACCAAAATAACCGTTATTCTGAATTTGGATGCTTCCGGATCCGTCGATGGTGGCCAGTGTGGCCAAACAGACTTTGAATGACTGTTGGTGACCTAGATCTACAAATTCAACAAATGTGTTTACATTTTGGAAAATCACCTTTTTACATTCATCGAAGAATTCGTTAGAATCGGGATTTTCTGCGTGATCGTACGTATCACCCTGTAATTCAGGAATCAGAACTCGGATCCACACAAAATTCAACAGCAGCTGATGGACCTTTCATTTAAAATCAAGTTTGTCAAAATCAGTTCAGAAAATTCCGAGAAACCGATGTGGACAAATCAACAAATTTTGTTTTTTAACCATACTCTTCCACTCGTAATCCGGAACAAGATATCGGTTGAAAATGAAATTCAATAGCATCCTGTGGGAATATTATACCTTTCATTTGAATCTTAGTTTGTAAAAATCGGTTCAGCCATCTCCGAGAAACCGATGTGGACATTTTGTTAACAAATCCGCACATACACACATACATACATACACACATACATACACACATACATACATACATTCGTACATACATACATACATACATACAAACATACAAACACACATACATACATACATACACACAGATATTTTGCGATCTCGGCGAACTGAGTCGAATGTTATATGAGACTCGGCCCTCCGGGCCTCGGTTAGACAGTCGGTCTTTGGAGCAATTGCATAACCTTTCTATATGAGGCAAAAGAATAATATTTAATTAGCTTAATCAGCATGAGTTCAATGTTATCTTCATGTGATTGATTTTTAGAAATCCTGTGTGTATGTGTGTGTGTCATATAAACTCACACAATTTTCTCAGAGATGGCAGAACCGATTTTCGCAAACTTAGTTTCATCTGAAAGGTATAACGCTCCCATAAGCTGCTATTGAATTTTTAGTTGATCCGACTTCCGGTTCCGGAGTTACGGGTTGAAGAGTGCGGTCACACAGCAAATTCCCATATAAACTGGTACCACCATGATGTTCAAATGATGTAAAACATATTAAAATTTATGTAACATTACTCTAGTTTGCGAGTCTGGATCACTAAAGATCAATCAAAGTAGCTTTGACCACATTGGCCACCTATGACGGTTCATGACGCCCCCGGGGAATCCGCCAAGTTCCTAAGCTAATATCACACCCTTTCCCCAACGAATTCTCTACCGATTTTTACAAACTTG